>NW_008615709.1:0-28719 GCF_000691845.1 Merops nubicus | reverse complement strand
ATATATACATATAAAGAAAAGACTGAAAAGGAAAGACAAGTAGCAGGATATATGTTGAGAACCAGTAAAAGTGTGTATCATGCACATGATACATGTTTTTAAAAGCAACCAATACTGGTTTTATCCTGAAGGCTTAGAAGGCATCTTGCCTACTAAAGTAAACACCTTTCGGAGTCGCTGCTTCAGCAATATTATCCTTTTAAATGACATGTGCTTGTGCCTGGAAGTCTAATCTAAAGCCAATGAAGTCAATGTGAGTTTTCCAGCTGTCTTAAACCAGTTTAGAATCACAACCATAAGTCACAACAGAGTTGATAGTCTAACAAAAAAACGGAAATTTAAAGATAATACACTTGTTACAGTTACACTGGTGTATCAATGAACCAGCCCACAGTACAGAGAACACAAATCCTATTAAACTTAGTGGATGAGTGAAAGGAGATCAGTTTATGTTTTCTCCCTGAATCCAAATTATTCTCACAGCCGGAGAAGAGTCAGTAGCTGATAATGGCCTAACAACCTCTAGCACTAACAGATATGACCTCAGGTGTAGTGATAAGAATATATAATTCTGTATTCCCTGAACTTGTCTGTATCTCCTGGAGAGTGCTGACACAGTGGGAGCTCAGTGCTACCTTGAACAATAGAAAGCTTTAAAATTTAGAAAAGTTTCAACATGTGCTGGTCACACAACAATATTTATGGGACTTAAGGATGTATTTTGCATTACTGAGAAGGAAAAACTCCATTATTACTTATTCTGAAGCTATTCTACTGATTAGAAGAGTGTGAATAAATAAACTTTCCCTTTTCTGTGAAGGAATAGTTTTGTAACTCTGGAGTCAACAGCAGAACTCCCATCTGACTTCAGAAGAACCTGGGCTAGGATTCTGCATGGACGCATTCAGTACACACCTGCAGGATGTCACAGGCCATCTTCCACATTGCCACCTGCCACCAGAATACGATTCAATCAAATTCACAACAAAATATCAAGAGGCAGCAGAAAGAAGAATAATTATATTTTTTTCATTTAAAAATAATAATTCTTTAAGCTGTATGTGTTTAGTTATTTTTAATTAAAATCAATTATAGTTTAAAGACATGTTCAGTGCTTCCCTTGGGAACGAAATCACAACTGTGATTTACAACCTAGATAGGAAACAGTAAGGTGGAGAATGTCCCTTTCATTTTAAACAGTCCCTCATATATAAGTTATTTGCCCCAACAGACCAATTTGAACAGCAGCTGAATATTATTATTTCTGGGCAAAGCAGGATGGCAGGAAGCAGACAAGGCAAAAATTTATTTCTGTTTTCTTAAACTATGAGGTGTATTACATTTCAAAAAATACTTTTTTCTAGTCTTAAGAAAACTGAAGTGATCTCTTCAGAGCATATAAATCCTCCAAGGCAGAGAGAAGCTGTGGGAAGCCATTCCCTCAGGAGCTGTGGGCAAGATTCCTTGCACAGGGAATGCTGCAGTCCTCTGGTACAATAATTAGACACAGGATGACACAGACCCAGTGGCTGAAATCATGGCAGCTGCAGAGAGGCTGTGAAGATGATCTCTGCCTGCCCCTGGGCAGCTGGGCATTAGACATGTGCTGCAAGAGGCCTCGTCGTTCCAGCTGTGCTGTGTTCACACAAACGTGGTTTCTGGAATGCATACCCACCCGGACTTTCCCATGCCTGGTCTCAGACATGGGATGAAAAGCCTTACAAAGTCTGCTGAATTGCCATTTGGCCGTTACTTTGGAACTTCGATAATGAATGAATGGGTGAATGGATGAATGGATGAATGAATGAATTAATGAATGAATGAATGAATGAATGAAAGAAAGGCAGATCCAAGGTCCCAAAATAGATCGGGATAGAATCTCTTGTAAAAGTGATCTTTCTAATTTTAACCCTGGCAAGGCTTCTTCTCAGCAAGTTGTTAAATAAAACCACCTGAAGGAAGATGTGAATAACCAGCAGGTCACAGTTACTTTTTCAAACCATAAGCCTGGTACAAAACACTTCCCCGTGATTTTGGAAAGCTTTGGGAAATATGTCTCATTAGGCAAGTTTTGGAGCCAGATTTATAACCCTTAATTCTGGTCATCATCGTCTGCATGAAGAAGTTTAAGGATGTCAAGATCTGAGCCCTTGTGCACCCCCTGAGATTTAAAAACACAAACACACTCACAGGCCCGGATACATACAGTGGGATATTAATTCTCAAAAGAGGTTCCTGTCAAGGGATTTATGTTGCCCTCCCTAGTGAGGGCAGTATAATCTATCTATCTCATTAGAACCAAGTAAGCTCCTTTTAACAACTTGTTCTTAATTCTCAGTTGTACTGCTGGTTCCTGCATGTAAGTTGTTCCTCCAGCGTGCATTTCCAGGCTGCCCGTCTGCACATGACATTAGCTCCAAGGAATGTAGCACTCCAGTGAAAGCACAGAACTGTAATTCCTAAAGAAATCATCAGAAGCTGTACCTGGCTGTTAATCAAATGGAGTAGGAGTTCTCTAGCAACATGTACTGGAAGAATTTTTGTCTCAGTAACTTGAGTTTTGACATAAGCCCTAGAAAGACGTGTGCTGTCTCTGGACGGGAAATCCTCTTCGACATCACCAGACATGCTACAAAAACATGCTGAATAACAACTAAATTCAGCTTAAGAGCAAAAGATAATTAGCATGATCATTTCCACAGACGTGCTGAAAAATAGACCATTTACATCTATTCATGCTACTGTGTACAGCTTGGTTTTAACATGAGAAATCAAGATAATACTTTAAGGAGGCAATTACTGTAGCATTTCACATACAGTAACCTACATATAAAAAGCATTAGTATTATAGATTATGCCCAGCTCTTCTTTTACATGACAGTGATTATTTTCCCTGGGCTTCTTGCTCTGGAATACTATTACACCTTTTGGTTCATACTCTTTTACCTTGCACCCAAGTATACATCTTTGAGGGATTGTAACAAGGATAGTTTTGCTTAATAGTGTTCTATTCTCAGTAACACTTAGTAGGTACACCTAATTAAGGGATCAATGACACCAACACTTTGTTCTTGCACTTACATAAATATCAGGGGTTTGTAGACAGTGTAAATACATTTAAAATACTGTGTACAATAAACCTGAGGTATGTTAGAAGCAGTAGCAAAAACAAACAGACAACCCGAAACCCTCAAGCAAGAACATATTAAATACAAATTTTATTTACACAGTATTTTACTGCATATATGGAAAAGGATAGAGGGACCAATACAATGACTACAAGGCACAGTAGACACTTGCTATTGTTTGATCAAGCCTAAGATTCTCAAAGTTAAAAGTTTCTGTCCAGACCAGGTGGCTTTCTGATCTTGGAGGGAACTGGAATGATGACAAGCTCTGATGTTTCATGGGAGCAGGGACATTTCAGGTGCTTTGTTGTAGCTTCTGGAGCTCACAGGTGCATTTACTGTAAATTTCCTGTCTGTAAGCTTCTCCACAGAAGTAGGACATGCAGCATAATCACCATTATCAATAAGCGCTGATAGTAAATAATTCCTTCATCCCACACAAAGTAAACACTGATAAGAAATGCTCATTTATAATTGTGGTCTGGCTAGATGCTTCAGGTCAGCTGGCAGGTAAATTATTATAAATTCCAAAGAGGAATTAGGAATCCTTCCATTCCATTTAGCCTATAAGGATGGTAATTAGAGCTATTAATATTACTTGCTTTTCAACTCTGTTGATCAATGTAGTCCCAAACCTTGCTGCCAAGAGAGGCTATTAATATACTATGGAAAAATTTATATTGGAGTAGTAGTATGACAAAAATAGCATTAGAAAGTGAGCTAGCACAGAAAAAAAAAAAAGAGATTCAAAACTTCTCAGGCAGACTACATTTTTTCTGACAACATATACAATCAGCTAGAGATTACTCTTTCAAATATCATGCAGATTAACAAATGAAAACTCAAAGCATAACTCAACAGTCCTAGAACAGCAGGGGATGCCAGAAATAACATATAGGAGTTGATGACATTAATAGATGTCTACCAATCTTAAAAACAAAAAAACAATAAACAAAACAAAACAACAAAAAAAAAATACCCAAACTATCATTTCAATAGCTTAATACAATTTGAGCTTTAGCCACCAAAGACTTTTGACTCATCATCACTCCATTCTAATGGATAAATGATAAAGTGGAAATGATTCTCTAAATCTGAATGAAATTTTGAATATCCAGTTTCTATCTGCATAACTAGTTGAATGAACAGAAGTGGATTTTTTCCCATTTTCTACACAAAGCACACACGTGTTTCAGAATGGTTGTTCCCAAAGCAGAATCTGGACACTACAACTGTTTGGTAAGACCATGGTTAAGTTGCCTTTGACTAGTGGGAGAACCATGTTAGAAAGTACAGCTTATGCTTGTATGAGTTTCAATGTTGGTGATAAAGGTGCACAGAATTCCATGAAGGACATGGAGAGTTAAAGGTTCAGATAGCACAGAAACATCGAGTCTACTATCTGGGAGTTTATGGAAGTATTAGGAACCCAGCAGGTCAGAAAAATATTAAAACAAATGTACACTGTGATTGCAACAATTATTTCTTTATATATTTTCTGTTGCATCAGCAATTTTAATTAATTTTCTCAAATTTTATAGGCTTATTACACATTTTATGGTATGTTCTGTGGTGGTGTTTTTTTCTTAGAGTTTAAGACACAAAAGTTTGAACAGAAATCACTGTGTTGTTTTTGTTTCATATCCTGTATTATTTTTATGTAATACTGTTTGTGAACACTGATTTCTGCATAAATAAGTTCAGAAAATAGCAAATTGTTGTACTGAAATGGGATACTCTTGATCTGAAATAAGAACATTAATCCCCAGCCTTGCATCAAATAATGACAAGTTTGAAACAGATTTCCTTCTCTCCGTTCCATTATGAAAGTAACAAACGTGCTTTTGCTCATTAACTTGAATAATATATCAAACAGAAAGTCCTTTAATTGTTTATTTTACTAGCTGAAAAGAGGCTGTGAAAGTCTGCAAAAAAAAAAAAAAATCAAGAAGTTATTTCAGCTTCCTTTTTTCTTTGCTGGTTCTTTTCTCTGCTTTATTATTATGTCCATAACCACTCTTTCTCCCCCAAAACTTTATAGAAATATTACTCACTCCACTCTCCCTAGAACTTAGACATTTCAAAGCAATAGGGACAAAACCCAGCTACTACAATAACACCTATTTAAAGCTTGATCATGATGCCTTTTTTTTTCACACACAGTAAAAGAATCCCAAACAATCACATTATACTGATAAAACAGCTTAAAGAGCAAAAGTGCAGAAATACACAAAATGTAATACCAAGGGGGACAGAACTCCACCTACTTGGGACTCTCAAACTAAATCAAATAGAGATCTAAAAACATTCACATACTGGTAAATAGGAAAAATTATCACCTGGTTTAATAGCTGAAAAAAACAGTTGTAAAAAATGTGTATTTCTTCCTTCTAGTTACATCAGTGGGAACAGTTCAGGTCCTAAGGGATATTTCCCAAGCTGTAGACAAAAATCTATAACTGATGCTATAACAGAACTTTTCTCTTTTGACTCCTTTCCCACTCTCAACCACTAGCTAGCAGCCCTGTATTTTACTGTTAACAGCGTCAACTTTTTCTACATTTCGTTTTCAATTTGATTAACAAACAGACATCAAAAAAAAAAGAAAGATTTCAAAAGGATATCAAAATCCACTTTCAGTCTTTTACAAAGTGGTTCCTGAATTACTCTCAGACAGGCAGCAATGGGCATGAAATATTTTCAGGGCATAGTACAAGTAATATGCCTAAGCTATTCCTAAGAGAGGCAAAACCCAGAGGTCAAATTCTTCTGTAAGATAAAAGTGTGAAACTCTCACTGAAACATATGTGAATAGCTCATATATAAATCTGTCTGGGGACAGAATCTGAAAAATTTCCAAGATGAAATTGTTGGCATAAGCACAAGAAAACCAGTTCTTTAAATGGAGATCATTTTTAGCACATCTTTTTTCTTTCCTCTGAAGTAAGATTCAGCATTAACAGAGAGAGTAAACTAAATAAAACAGAAATGCTGTATGTTTCATTACCTGTGTGACAGCAAAGAGAAGGAATAGATATACTTTACATCACACTAAAAATAAGGGTGGGTGAGGGAGAGGAGTGTTTACCAGATGCATTTATTTTAACTGGAAGAACCAAACCTTGTTTCTTGGCTCTTTCTCTTCTCATGGAAACCATGGTTGCTGAGTAAGAACACCTGATAAAATGCCCTAGAGAAGCTTTACAACTCAACTGACACTTACACAGCAGATAAGTCTCACTGATATCAGAGTAATCTTTCTGCAAGGATGAACAGCTCTTGAACAATTACTCCAGGGAACAGTATTAGACACAAACAGACTTTCTCCATCATCAGACATGATAGTCAGTCCATATGTAACATACATAGTGTAACAATACGCAGTAGCTAATACACTGATATTTTTAATATGGTTTGAATTCAGCAAATAATTTAAACTGATCATTTCTAATGGTGTAAAAATATATGATGGAATGTGTCTTTAGACTGTAGGCCTAAGATGCCCACCCCATCATCATAGTCAAACAGCTGAAACACTTTGATTTTGTTTAGAGAAGGTCTACAGGACTGAAATACCTTTTTTTATTATTATTTCCACCTTTTTCATTCATTAGTTTGTAACTGCACCAGAGAGCAACTCCTCCAGCTGTATTACACAGCACAATACAAGACCTTTTCTTTAAATTGTCCGCAACTGTCAAACTTTAATTTGAAAGCTTTTAGCCAAAACTAGTTTGTCCAGTTCCCAAATCACAGGCACTTTTCCACAGTTGTTACTGACCTTCACTTATATCACAAGCTCCTAAACCTGGGTATCTGGTCTGAACCAGTCATCTCTACTTCCTCAGTAATCAATGACAGACAGCCCAGCACCTACAGAGGGTGATTTGTTATGTCTAAGTGTCTGACTGGAATAGGATGAGTCATCTGATCATTGTGTTGACATGAACTTAGACTAAGCGACTAACTTTTAGATTGATATAGTCACGCTGAACTAATCCTTTCCTCAGTGCTCAGTTCCATGCATGATATTAGCAAAAGCAATCAAATACACACTCTATACAGAATAATTTCTTCTTTTGTGAGAATAACTGTGTTCATGAATAGTAATTAGTTACACTTCTTTACAATATCTGTATGAAAACAGGAAAAGTATTATCAACTTTTTACAGCTGAGGAATCTTAGGCAAAAAAACAGTTTAAATGATCCAATATGATCACTTTAGAGATTTAGATTCTTTCCTTTCCTTTCCTTTCCTTTCCTTTCCTTTCCTTTCCTTTCCTTTCCTTTCCTTTCCTTAGCTGAGGAATCTTAGGCAAAAAAACAGTTTAAATGATCCAATATGATCACTTTAGAGATTTAGATTCTTTCCTTTCCTTTCCTTTCCTTTCCTCTCCTCTCCTCTCCTCTCCTCTCCTCTGCTTTTCTTCAGTGTTCAAAACAAGTTAGTATTAAAACAGCCAGCTTTACTTCTATTTCCAGAAGTAACAATTCCACGCTTCCACAAATCTGGTTTCGGAGTCCTGCATAAGTATCCACAGATTCTGACAAAGCTAAGATTTTTGATCAACAGGAATGATTACCTGTCACTCTTCATATCTCATTAAAGTCTCCGGTAGAGGCAGAGACATCCACATTCTCTGGCTCTGAGGCTGTGCTTGCTTTCCTCTGCATCCCCCTGCCCTGTTTACTGCAACATGTAAAGCACGGGTGCTAAAGACAACAGGCACACAAACTTGGTTCACCCTCAGAGAAGACATCTTCAGCAGTCAGTGAGGTACGGGTGACGTGGTTCTGCCCTGGCTTGACTCTTCGTTGTCTGACCTTGTCATTAAAGCCTGGAGCATGGTATTATAAGAAAAGGACAAAAACAGGGGAGACTGCACATATTTAGACTCAGCAATCTCAAGTATATTTCTATATTTCTGACTTTACAATCTCAATGCTCTTGCCACACAGATTTTTAGAGACTGTAGTAACGAAACCCCTGCTCTTTGAACCTATATTACATCAATATCTAGGCCACCATCAGGATTTAGACTTCTGGTATCACAACATAGACTTCTTCAATTGAGCTAACAACAAAAATATTTATAATAGTAGATAGAACATGTTGATTAACCATTAAACAACTGAATGATGCACTTTAAGCAGTGGGTTTCAAGCCTGTTCACTGACCACAGGAAATGTAAAGGTTAGTACATCTGATTTACATGACGTGTTCTGGGTAGGGAATATTTTAATATTGTTTTTTTCTGTTTATTTCTTCCCAGAATCCTGTCTCTACCTTTTCCATCTGCTAGACTGCCTTCTGCCTCTACATGTTCAGCTGTAGAGATACATGTTCTTCACTTCAGCTCATATCAAGGTCTCCTGTGTTCTTCTTTATCTCTCTTTCTTCTCCCAATCCTGCATTCCATATAGTCCCTCCTCCATGTGTTCAGACTTGTCCACCCTGACTTGTAGACAGCAGATGGAGAACTGTAGGCAAGGATAAGACCAGCAAAGCCACCTATGGATAATTCAAAACTTCTCTGGACACAGTCCTCAGCAACCTAGTTTAGCTGACTGTGCTTGAGCAGCGGCTTGGACAAGGTGACCAGAAGTTTTTCTTTCTGATCTAAACAACTGCCTGATTCTGTGACCCCATTCCAGCTGAGTTTTGCAAAGCTCAGCAAAGGTGTCTAGCAAAACCCATAATACTTTTTGATTTTAATACTGTAACATCATCTCAGATATTTTTGCATGAAAATTTGAAAAGTATTGTAGCTATATTTTGCAAAGCATCATTTTTGTATGAAAATTTGAAAAATGTCATTTATAAGTTTGGGAATATTTGGAGTGCAGCGTATTTCTGACTTCTTTAAAGGGTGCTGGAATTCTATAGTTGTCTTGGATTTGATACATCTGAGGCTTCTAACTCTTCTTAGGAAGCAGAATACAGACGAAAGTTAAAAATATGAAAATTAAAAGGGTTTTTTTGATACAGTTAATTGTTAGTGAATCCAACAATTAAATATTTAACAGCAAGTCAGCAAATAAATACTGCCAACCAGTCTGCAATAATTTTAGTTCTGTAGTGTGTGAGATGAGTTGATTCAATGCTTGCCAATATGAGATTGACTGTTTACCTATTAGGAAGCTGGCAATTAACTTTCGAAATGACAATGAAAGAGAGAAGAGTAAGTAATGCAGATACAGAGGGAATGGTAGGAGGCAAGAGTTTCCATGTAGCACAAGTTGTTGGTATTCTGACACACCAGCAAAACACAAGCAGCTCTGTGAAAGTCAGTGGACTCATACTCATGTCAAACTGGTAGGAAGTCCCAAACAGGACTATCAGTTTAGGAATATACAGAACAAAATTAAAAAAAAAAAAAAAAAAAAAAAAGGAAAATAAACATGACAAATCAGAGCAGAGAAAAAACAGGTCTTAGAGAAGAGTTTGGAAGTCAAGTGTGTAACCTACTGTTTAAATTGCTCCTGTTCTGAAAGTGTTAATTTATGCAAACAATTCTCAGCCTTCTTCCCATTTGTAAATACCTTATACTGCACAAGCTGAGTGTTAGATTTTAAAGGCTTCTATAAGATGTCAAACTGTCAGTTTAACTGACCTGTGACAGCTGGACAGAAGAAATAAATCACGTGCAAATACAACACATTTACATATATATTAATGTCTTTGCCTGTCTTTAATTAAAGACTAGAAAACGTATGTTATTTCCTGCAAAATAATTATTTACAAAAAAAAAAAAAATACTGGTAGATGACAAAGGAGTTAGCACAAAGAGAATAAAACAAACGATAGGCTTACAGAAAGAAGCAGGAAGAAGAATGCAAGAGAAAAAAAAAAAAAAGGAAGGAAGATGGAAGGAAAAGGAAGAGAGAAAGAAAGAAAAAGAAAGAAAGAAAGAAAGAAAAAAAGAAAGAAAGAAAGAAAGAAAGAAAGAAAGAAAGAAAGAAAGAGAAAGAAAGAAAGAAAGAAAGAAAGAAAGAAAGAAAGAAAGAAAGAAAGAAAGAAAGAAAGAAAGAAAGAAAGAAAGAAAGAAAGAAAAAGAAAAGAAAGAAAGAGAAGGATTAGAGGCAGAGAGATAAAAATGTAAAAAGATGAGGTATGGGTATTTTTCCTTTTTTCTTCCACTTTTATAAGAAAGAAAATGTAATCATCTGAAAGGTTAAATTCTCCAGTTGTGGTTTTTTTATTTTTTTTTTTTTTTGGTATTATTTTTCTTATTTCTTTCTAGGAGTCTCAGGGAAATCTTGTAAATCATAGAATCATGAAATAGCTTGGGTTGGAAAGGACCATTAAAGGTCATCTAGTACAACCCTGCTTCAGTAAGCAGGGACATCTTTAACTAGATCATCTTGCTCAGAGCCCCGTTCAACCTGACCTTGAATGTTTCCAAGGATGGGGCATCTACCAAATAGCAACTTACAGGAATAACATCTAGAAATTACCTTTATGTGCCCAAGCACATAGTAAGTTTTCCCTAATTTACCCCACCCACCCTCAAACCTTGACTTCTTTCATTGGAAGGGAAGAATTTCTTTTACATTCAAAGTAATGTAAGCTAAAGCCTACTTTTTCACAAGGGTGCAAAAATAAATAACATGGAATAACAAACAGGTCCTCTTCTCAAATTAGCTAGGACCAGAGACGGTATGGTGAAGGTATGAAGCCTGCGACATATAGCTTGGAACCAGTTGTGACTTTATGACAAACCAATTTCTCCACACATTGTTTCTAAATATAAAATGGAACTGACTAGATGAGAAGTCTGTGCATGTCAAAGAATATGCAGGCTGTATAGAAATGATGTCTTGAATAGGCTGGGTAAGAAGTATATTCCTTTTGATTATTGTCTCTTTTTAATGTTCTCAAAAAATGGCTGTATCTTTCAGAGTCTCTCAAGGATTTTTAGATAAAAAGAGAGGTTTTATCTTTGCATGTCTATAAGCAGTAAAAAACTCCGGAGACTGAAACCTACAGGCAATTCAAATAAACTAAATCCGATCAAGGTAATATCAATGCCAGAATTAGAAGAAAACCCAGAGAGAATATCAATAACAACATTAAAACAGCAGGTTTCAACTGGAATCAATAGGCAGTATAAACAGAAAAAATTAAGTCACAAAGTGATAGTAGATAAAAGCTCCCCACTCATTAAAATTCTGTTTGTCTTTGTGTCTTTTTATCAATGTACCTATATATCTATGCAAGTGTATCAAAGTTTATAATGTAAAAGAATGATGAAATAATCTAATTAATTTCCGGTGTCATTTCACATATTTCTTTCAAGTTAAAACTGCAATATTAATAATGGTTTGCAGTTTAATAAAATATCTCTATGTCCTATTAACTTCTATATCTGCTTGTTATAAAGCCCTTTTTTATCAAATAGCTAAACTTCAAAAGATTTCTACTTTGATCTGAAATGAAAAAATGAGGTTCATTCCATTTGTACAGAATAACCTCACTGTATTTTACAGAAAGGCGGTTGTCTGTTACTGCCTTTCTGCTTCAAAATGCATTGTAACTTGGCAAAGCAAGAGGAAAAATTAAGGGAGAGAAAGCCAGGTTTAGGAAGTTACATTAAAACAGGGCTGTGGCTATGTCGTAAAATTTATGACTACTGGAGCAAGTGAGATATTCTTCCTACTTGAAAAACAATAAAAGTTTCAGGAATGAAATGTGTAGGTATTTACAGGTGGTTTTAATACTCTGGGGGTGAGCTTTCATGGTTTATTTCCACTTTTAGAATTGAGATTTTAACAATATGTTAATCGCTTGTGATTTTCTGATAGTTTTTTCTTTTCAACAAGAAACAAAAAAAAAAAAAAAAACCAAAACTGATACATACAGTAAGATGGAAATACTTTAAGTTCTTGTATGAGTTTTAGATCCCCAGTCAAGTTTTCAGAAGATGCCAGCCCAGATGTCCAGAGAGCAAATTAGCAATCATTACATGACCAAAACACTCATTGATATTATTCAAATTCTTATCCAAAATGGAATTCAAGACTGGGTCTAAATTAAACATCATATGAAAGCCACCTGATTCCTGGCTGACAAAGAAAAAAAGCTATATTTTACATATTCCTGCACCTAGAGACTTTGTAAAGAAATACCATGAACCACAGTCAACATTATCACTTCAGTCAGAGTACCCTTTTCAGTGGGTCCTTTAAACACACAGTGGTTCTCTACCTGTGGTCCATGGACCCCTGGGAGAGGCTGAGATGTCATCACAGGGGGTCCAAGAAGGCTTAAACCAGGGGTGGGGAACATTCAGCCCGGAAACTTTTGGTCTGGCCCATGGCAAGCACTGCACCTCCTTCTTTCACAGCCCCCTCCCCTCAGTGAATTTGAAATTGAAAAAAATTTTGAAGTTGAAAATAATATTTAAGTCTTGATGGTCCACAGCCACAAAAAATATTTAAAGGGGGTTCATGGTGAAAGAAAGGTTGAGAACCCCTGCATTGGAAGGAAAGTTCAGGAAAATGCAGGTAAAGCTGTTTGTAGCTATTTCATAGTATGGCTGGCAAAGTGAAGGGTTGTTTAGGGCTACAGTAAAAGTAGTACTTCTTGTCAGCTTATCATCTGATAATGCTCTTTGTGCTGGATCTTGCAGATATCCTTCGCTGACAAAGGGCAGAAGTGACAAGTACTATCCAGCCCAGCTCTGTAGATGTGTCAGTATCAAAAATGGTGTGTCCAGCAGGAGCAGGGAGGTGATCATGCCCCTGCAACTTGACACTTGTGAGATCACACCTTGAGCATTGTGTCCAGTTTTGGGCACCACAGGGTAAGAAGGACATGGAGGTGCTGGAGCGGGTCCAGAGAAGGGCAATGAGGCTGGTGAGAGGGCTGGAAAACTGCCTTGTGAGGACTGGCTGAGGCAACGGGGGTTGTTTAGTCTAGAGAAGAGGACACTGAAAAGAGACCTTATTGCTCTCTACAACTACCTAAAAGGGGGTTGTAGTGAGGCTGGTGTTGGTCTCTTCTCCCAGATTACTGATGATAGGATGAGGGGAAATGGCCTCACGTTGCACCAGGGAAGATTTCATTTAGATATTAGGAAGAATTTCTTCACTGTGCGAGTGGTTAGACATTGGAAAGGGCTGCCCGGGGAGGTGGTAGAGTCACCATCAGGTGTTCAAAAAATGAGTGGATGTGGCACTTGAGGCTGTGGTCTAGTGGTTAGGGAAATGTTGGGAGGAAGGTTGGACTTGATGATCCTGGAGGTCCTTTCCAACCATGGTGTTTCTATGAATCTGTGAATTTACCCATTAGTAAACACGTGCAGCTCCTCTCTATATCTTCCATCCCCCTTATCCATAACCACATCAGCTCAGATCACTCATGTCCTCTACTGAGAGTATAATTCATCCATACCACAATAGCTCATTGTATGTGCTATGTTTCCCTCCAGGTAACTTCCTGACAACAGCACTTTCTAGCAGTCCGCTGTGCCTACCCCTGCTTGCACTGACAGCCCAGATGCATCTGGAGTCACTTCTGTGCTGAATGGCCAAGCAGCGGCCGCCTCTCAAGGACTAATGGGTCTGATTAATTGTCTGCTTCCAGAGTACCTGGCACACCACATTTTCTAACAGCAAAAGTGGCCGAGTGGAATTTTCCCAGTAGAATGTATACAGCTGGGAAGGGATTTGACAATGAATACAAAGGAACATAATGGCTGCTATATAATAATCTAAAAAGTTTTCAATCAGGTTTTCATAAGCTATCTGACCTTCATTCTCTGTTCAGTAGCAACAGTGAACTAGAGCTAATGTGTTACATGATGTCTCCCACCCTTCATATTACCCCCTGTTAACAATCCTTAGAAACTGCTTGTCACAATGGGGCTGGTGGGTATGAAATATACAATTGAATTTACGGTTAATTTAAACTTCTGGGTTTGTACTTAACAGTGCTTTAAAGTTAATTGATATAGATTTATCAATTAACTGTCCAGAGGAAGTTTTATATCCGTTGTTGTTTTCCCTGGAAATAGCACATCGTGTAAAAGAGAAAAGATCAGCTGCACAAATGTGATGCTGTTATCAGTTTGTCTACTTGTTTTATCTCATATGAGAATAAACATTAACATTCTGAGTCAGATGTTCTCATTAATGTGATTCCCATAGTGAAACTCAAAATACAGAAGCTATCAACACTTCTAAAACTCTCTTTGTTCATATCACAAATGTGCTCTTAGTAGTGCCAGCCCCACAAAACTTGTGAATGTTCTTGCTAAGAATGTCTGGCTTGCTTAAGAACAGGAAAAGACCTGCAAAAGGACTGAGATACATACTGCAGGTTTCCAGTATGTCCTCCAAAGCCAAGATCCTCAGAACCTCAGCAACCTCCATCCTAACCTAGACCTATCAGAAGGTCTCATGGGCCTAAATATCTATTTACTTAATTTGGCAGACCCAAACTAATAGGTATTTTTAGAAAATACCCTCTGAATCTAATCCTACACAAAACAAGGCATAGGGAACTAACACCTCTTTTACACAAAGAATAGTTTCATTTTAAGCTCTTCAGCCATCCAAGAGAACAAAAGCCACAAAAACTGTGCCATCTTGGATTTGATATCAGGAAAACTTTATCACCTTGAAAACAGTCAAGTTGTGGAGTAGGTTGCCCAGAAAGGCTGTGAAGTCTCTGTCTTTGGAAGTTTTCAAAAGCCAGTTGGACAAAGCTCTGCACAGCCTGGTTTGATCCCATAGCTGACCCTGCTATGAGCAGGAAATTGGACTGGGGGTCTCCTGGGATCTTCTGTAACCTTCATTATACTGCATTTGTATGTATTATATGCATTTTTTCTTACTGATTGCTTGGTGTCAACTCTTACAGGATCCTCAAATGTACTTTGGAGCAGGAAACAGGAATGCAGCAGGGAATCAGTTCGGGGCCTACTGTCCCTCTGAAAATTCATTTAAGCTTGGCTGAGATTTAAGTCTCTGAAAATGATCATTTGAATATTGGCAACAGAGAACTTCTTAGAAATGGGGTAGAAAGCTCTCCAGCCAGTCTTTCTGCATGGACTACGTTAAGATGAAGTGACCTATCCACCATTACTGGAAGCCTTCTAACCACAGTCTCCCATGGTTAAACAGTTGCTATTTCCCATAACATAATGAAAATTTCTGATCTTTTCTCTTGGTTCAGCAAAATGAAACAGTATGACATGAAATGCTCACTCAGCTGCTAAATAAAGTACTTTTTTGTGTGAGTAAACATATCAGAATCTGACTCAGAGCAAATTATTTATTTAATACATTTAGCCCTACTTTCTGTTTCCTTTCAAATTTTCCTTGAAACAAATGTACAGAATTAAAACCAGAGCTGCTGTCTCTTTTCTGGTGGCATTTGAGCCCATGTTGTCTCCCCAGTTGGTTAATGATAAATGAACACCCCTGACAGATGGTGCTGCATGCAAACCTCCTAATCAGTAGAGGCTGGGGTGTTTCAAGGAAGGTTTGGCATTCACCTGGTTGCCTACCAGTGCTATTATTACCATCTGCAGCTATTTGTAGTAGAGAGGAGATAAGCTTTGTTTCCTGAAAGAAAAAAAAAAAAAAACAAACCAACAAACACACGGGAAGAAGACAGAACCTTGCCAGGCTTTGCAAGTGAGAATTGGGAACCCAGACACTGGACTCAGAGGAGGTATTTGAGGAGGACGTGACAATCCCTTAGTGAAAACACAGGAGTCAAGGGTAGTCAGCAGACTTCAGTATCATAGGTTCACTTGAAGACTTGTTAGAAATATAATTCTTTGGTATGTGAAAAGAAGAGATTATCCAGCAGTGCAATACTTAATTCTGTTTTGTCAAGGCCCTGATGTGAAGTGTTTGATAGAAAAATACAAGAATTAATGGAAGTGCATTCCTGGAATTATAATAGGTTAATGGAATACAGATAACTAATTGATTGCAGAACATGTGGTACAGTTCCACTATCCTAAATGTATTATTTAAAATTTCATATTAACTTATTCTCTATGTTCATGCCTTACTATGTTTTAGACACTGACAATAAAAAAAAAAAAAAAAACAAAAAACTACCTTCTATACCATAAAGCCTTTGTTGCTTGAGTGACAGACACAGTGAAAGCAAACCACAGTGGAAAAACAGAGGGAAAAATTGTCATATTTATCTTTTAATATATTTGAACACTCCATTTCTTATTGATGTAATAGAACTGAACAACAAACTCTCTGCAAAGAAACTGCTCATCTTCCAACACTTTCATTAGCTCCAACCATACAAGAGGAATAAAAGAGATGAGGTTTTTGTGTGCCCCTAGAATCAAACAATCTCAACAGAAGATATGTGGAAAGCCGTAACTCCGGGTCTTCTGAGAGATTACCCTGTATACCATTGCTCAACAGCAAGTCCCAGTACAACCAGTCCTGTATAAAGCAATCCAATATGTTGCAGAAGTCATGTTTCCTTCTTGCCTCACTGTAAAGGCATTAGAGCTACCACTATTTCTATCTTATTCTGGGAATGACTTTTCTTTGGCTGAAGCCCCAAAGTATGTTTAATGGTATATATGTATATAAAATAGAATATCTTGTGGAAGTATTCAAGGCAAATAAATAATAAGTCCAAATCTTCATTTATGGTTTCTTAAGGAACTGCAGAACAATTCAGGGGCATAAGCTATGTATAATCTATGTGCACAGCTAATCAGTATATCACATAATCAGTGACATCAAATGACACTGTGTCACTCTCATTTCTTTTTCAACAGAGTTGCCCCAGCCTGGTTCCAAACCAAAACTGTTTACCACTCTGTACTTTGTGTAGTTGGACACAGGGTTGAAGATCCAGTTTTGAACAAGACATGTTGAAGACTTTCAGGGCAGTGAAATTTAAATTTTATTTAATTTTTTTTTTTTTTTTTTTTTCCAATGGTCACAGGACAGGAATCTGCTATGTGCGACATAAGAATTTTTATTTTGGGAGTATTTGACCAGAGATAAATTGTAACCCAGGCTAATTTGGGCAAAACATTGCTTTGGCATTTAACTAGTCATAAGAGCACAATTACTAGCCAATGCTCGTTACAAGCTGCTTTCTACAGAGGACTGGTATTCACTAGTGGTATTTTGCATTGCATGAATTTGCCTGCAGGTACTGTAGAGTCAACCCCAGGACAAATTATAAGCATTGTTGGAGTTGTGTTTTACTGTAGTCTTGCAGTGCTCTTCTTTTGTTTATAAACCACATGAAGAAAATCTTCTTTGGCTCCCCATGACACCAGATCACTTCATATCAAAATAGATTAATGCTAACCAAAGCAGTTCATGTTTATAGCACAGTTTTCTCTGAGGCAATCTCTTTTCTCTAATTACAACATAAGGACATCTCCACAGTTGGATCCCAGGGTTGCAGTACAGTGACCATCCCTCTTAAGCCATCTGAGAGATGACTAACAACTCCAGTGAGATGAAAAACAAGACACAGCACTCTGGGAGTTAAAAGAAATTTTTTGAAATTGCTGTTCTCATCTTTCAGGCAGTCGTTTTTTGAGTGTTTTGTAATAATGAAAGGATCCAGGAGACTATAACCTCTGCCAAGTGCTAACTGACTCACATACCAGTTTTATACTGGTATCTTTCCACAATTTTCAATTGAATTCTTAATACATGAATGTATGCCATTAGGATCATGCTAAAAATGTATGAGAGAAGGAATAAAGGTAACCATTTTTCCAGTTGTTGTAATAACCACATTAAGAGTGTTATTTGCTGACTTCATATAGCAAACAGACATTCATGAACACAATCAAATAGTTTTATATCTATTGTTTGTGTTCACTTTTCAGCAAGCTGGAAACTAAAACAATTAAGTTTCTGAGGATTACGATGATTTAAATGTCCTGGAATTTTAGTTCACAACTTTTATTTTCTTGGTAACCCTTGTTATAAAAGAAACAATCCATGCTAGAATTTATTACTGTAATTTATATTAGGCAAGAATTTGTGAACCTTGAAATCTCCTGCTGTCTGATTTACAATACTCTTTTTCACTGTATCATCCTTAATTTTATGTAGTCAACATTTGAAAGGTTTCCTGTTATAGCTACTGCCATACTGAACTAAGGTTATTTTTCTGGTCAGAATGTCTGCTCTTACTGCAGCAAATTTTGTATAGGCTGAGTCCCAATGCTATGTAATTGCTTCTTTGCTTGCCTACTCTTTTGAAGAATACTTTCAGACTTTATTGAGCTTTAGTAATCAATAGAATTGCAGGTGTCCAATAACCATTTTGCAGTTCATTAATATTGAGTGTTGGTGCAGATACATAGCAGCCAGCGTGTTTATCTAATTCTTTATTTGATTCCAAAGACAGCTGCTGAAAACCTTTCATATATACAGTATCTTCTTTCATTTGAGCTAGGCAGTAACTATGCAAATATCTCGACTAGTGTGATTTTAATAACTGAACTTTTTCTTTTCTATATGTTTTCTGCTTGTGTCAGAGAGAAATAGGATTTTTTTTTTTTGAGCGTAGCTCCCCTTGCTGTGGGTTTCTGTTAAATTTTTGTGCTTTTTTGTGTTTTGCTATTTACAACCCTCTTCATTCTTCAAGCATAATATGTATCATGTGACTTGAGGATAAACTGTTTCAATAAATCCCATTATTCTGAAGAACAATAAAAATAACAAGTTGGTGACACTGAAACAGTGATAAATAGCACTTTTTAATTTTCTTACATTATTAAAATCTCATTCTTGTGCTTCTGAATAAACTCTAGTTCCCAGTGTTGTCAGACTAGGAAAGCACTACCTGTGCTGTTTCTGTGAAGGAAAATTATATTACTGAACATTATAATTTGTTAAATTCCAAATCTTATTTAGGCAATTAGTGCAACCTTGTTATCTTTGAATGTGCAACTGAAAAAATAAATGAACAGTGCATACAAAACACACCCATGGCTCCTGAAACAAAGACAGCCTTCTTCAGGGAGATGCTGTTTGAAGATAAGAACACACTGGCATCATGCTTCTCCCCCCAGTGCTATGAAACCAATCTTCTGTGACAGCTTTGATGGTTGTGGGTCCCTGAGTTCCGGAAAGTGGGTGGGTTGGAGGACATATTTTTTCTTACAGGTACACAGAAAACCCCAAAGACAACACATGAACTAAATAAGCTTGAGATAGTCCTCATAACAATTGAAGTCCTCATGGTTAAAGTTGTGAAGCCACAGAAAGTCTGATTGTGCCCACCTATACCTTCCTCAACTCTACAAACATAGTCATCAAGTAGGAAAATCGACAAGTTCAGCCTGGGGCCAAGATAAACATTTTAACCCAAGGTTCAAAAGTTGAACTTCCTCTTGCATTACAAGAAAAGGAAAGACAAAAAAAGAGCGAAAGCTCAAGACACAAAGAACTACCAATAAATCCTCATTTCTGTCTGTAAGAGATACAGAACTGAAAATACTGAATATAAATATCTAATATTAAGATTTTGTTTGCCAGCTAGACTCTAACTGAACACGTAACTAGGGAAATTAGGAGAAGAGGCAGAAGAAGCAGGAGAAGGTAACTAAGAAATCACTCTTTTCATCCTAAATCAGTTAATGATGAGGGGCAATAGGGCTCCTAGTGCATGCTGCATTTTTGCAAGCGTGTGCGGTAGGCAGAAATGCAGAGACAGAAATCATCCTCCTCCTGCTGTCCATAAAAGCTCTGTCATCAGCTTCAGCATAATTGGAGTCCCTTGTGCTCTTCTTTGGCCAGACTGGTGTGCTGCCTTAGCATAAGCCAGAGGGCTTCTCTTTGTCTCCTGTCCTCTGCCTAATACTGTACCTTCCAGCAAAATCCCACTCGTTACTCCAGGTCTCATATCACTGATCAGCCTCTGTGCCATATGCTTATCAAGGCCTAGAGAGCACTAACAGGCTTTACTAGCCCTGACTGGGTAGTCCCTCACCCTGTGTCCCAGGGCCCCTGTTTCAGTTCAGCCTGGGGCCACCGGTCCTTGCCTGAGGTTCACCTGGAGGTGTGTCTGTCTCGAGGTTCATCACAGCCATGCCTGGCCATCCACTCTGCTGGGCTTGACCATGACCCATGAGATGTCTTCCCAGCTTGACCTCAAGCCTGCCACCTCACTGCCGGACCTGTCTGGTCGTCACCAGGCTGAGTAGAACCCCAGCTACTGCCACCAGGCCTGATCTTGCTTTGCCAACTTACATTCCTTAGACTTGCTTTATCATCAAGTGTTGCCAAGTGTTCTGGACTGGCAGTTGACCCTCTCTGCCACATCTGGGCCTGTCCTGCTCCCCTTACTCAGGAATTATGGGATGGTATCCTGCCTGCAAGTCCTGCCTCGTTGGCTACATGTTACTACTGAACCAACCACCTGTGACTCACACTGGTGGATCCACCCCTTGTGGTCTTATGCATTCCTTATCCCCAGAAATTCACAGAAGGCAGCCTCTGCAGCCCGGTCCACTATGGGCATTTCCAGTGAAGGCACCAAGCAGCAGAGGCTTAAGAACTGGCTGACATTAATTCTGGAGGTGGCCAGCTCACACTGGTGCAGAGTCCCAAATACGTAGTTGTCATTCAGCTTGTAGCCCCAAGGAAATCACCAAGAAAAGAAGACTGATACATTAAAACTGAGGCTAGGAAGACAGAGCGTAAGACAGCAGGAAGCTCTTCGATTTTTTTACTATTCCAGTCATTAATAAATCAGGTCTGGAACTTTCTTGTGTTTTTTTGTCTTCTAGTACTGCAACAATGTAATAAAAGTAATTCACCTCCCACTACTGCACCTGCTTGTACAGTTTAAATTAAAACTAGAAACACTGCAAATCCCACTTCACAATGCCTTTCACTGTTTGAGACTCTGAATTAAAGGCCTTCATTGTTTGGGAGGATTATTTCGTTGCCTTCACTGGCTTCAAAGAAATAAGAATCTTCACTCACTTTTCTATTGATCCCTGTTGATCAGATTAACTTTGTTTTGGATTCCTCCTGAAACAAAAGACAAATAGAAATGTTTTGAACACTTCTGTGTACAGTTTTGTTCAGTTCACGATTCTATTACCTATTACAAAGATGATTATTGGTTAGACAAAGAAAGAATAAAGGAATTACTGTAAATTATGTTCACTAAATACAACACTTTAAGCAATTACAAAATTATGAAATATTTCAGATGGCATGTAATTACAGTTAATTCCACAATTAAGAGTATATCTTTTATTTACCAGCACTTGTTCTTTCATTAACAATAATTAGGATTAAGAAAGGTCAGAGAATACTTCCATTTCAACACTACAGACCCATTTAAAGCCATTCCTGCTCCACCTCATGCATTTTACACTCAGTGACTTTACTCTTTGTTGTATTGTAACAAATGACAAAGGATCTTAATCTTGGAATGGGCCGAGAGGGTCTCCTGGGACACCACAAGCCAAGAGAGGCGAATTGTGTTAGCCTGCTCATAGACAAAAGCTCTTCAGCTAGGAAGTACCTTACTTGTGTACTTAGAGAATTATCCTCAGAAGTATAATACCTGATAATAACTGGTGGATCTACTTTCTCACAGTGCTCTCCTGCACATCGACATGCCAGGCTGCTTCTTGCATGTCCCCTGGAGCACACCGCCAAAGCACTAGCTGGCTTGGAAAGTCAGTCAGCTGGATGATGACTACTGCTCAGGTCTTGCTCCTTCTTTCCTCCTTCCTCTCCGCTCTTTCCCGGACACAGAAGTGGCTTTCTGACAAAGATGGCACAGTGCTGCTTCCTGATGAAGACATCCAGATCTTTCTAGCTTGCTAATATGGTTTGTTTGCTGCATCAGGCAGCATCTTACTGGCTATCATGGCTATACATAAACTGTGCTATATACCCAGAAGAGAGAGAATCCTCAGTGTTGTTACCTAGTGCATTCTGATGAGAGTTTAAAGATGTGAAATAAATGTATCTGTAGCCAATACATCTGATTTATTACAGCCACATATATTATTGCTACATATTTTGTAGGCTGCCCCAGATTGCTCTGTAACATGGACAAGGATGTTAACTCTGCTCTCACACTGCTATGAGTTAAACTGCTACAAAATCATAAAATAGCTTTGGTTGGAAAGGACCTGTGGAGGTCATCTAGTTCCACCATCATCTCAAAATGGGCTCAACTATGTCAGATTCCTCTGGGCCTTGTGCAGTTCATTTCTGAATATTTTCAAGGATGAATATCTTGTTCTCAGGATGAATTCAGGGATGAATATCTAAGTTTTGAGTATCATCAAGTCCATAGCCTGCCTGACCACATTCAGTGGTCACTAAAAAAGTGATTTTTTTTAGCTCTTTTATTTTTTTTTTTTTTTCAGAAGGAAGTATCTAATCATAATTTCCCATATAACAATCTCTGTCTTCTGCTTCTCATTCTGCCACTCCAAGGGAAGAGTTTCCATCTTGATTACACCTTACCAATAAGTACCTGAAAGCAGCAATAAGGTCTGCCGTTAACCAGTTCCTGGCTGAACAAACACAATTCTCCCAGTCTCTCATTGCCATGTGCTCCAGGCTTCTACTGAGCTTGGTAGCCTTCCATTACACTGACTGAAGCACATCAATACTTATTTTGCACTGGGAAGCTAAAAAATGGGTAGAGTGTTTCATACAGAGTCTCACCAGTGCTAAATAAAGAATCCTAGAATCAGAAACCTTTTGTTCAGAAAATGAACATCAAAACTTTAAGATCATCAAGCCCATCCCTTAACCAAACACTACCAAATCCACCAGTAAACCATGTCCCTAAGCACTGTGTCTACATGTCTTTTAAATACCTGCAGGGATAGTGAAGTGCTGGGATTAACCCCTCAGACCTGAATGAGGGTTGGCATATGGATGATCTCCACAGCCAGGCAAGAAAGACCCTCCTGACTGGTTTTCCCCCAAGGTCTGGCCAGCCTTGGGTAGGAACTGATTAGGAGATCACCACCATATTAGAAGATCACCTTCCACATTAACTTGGAGGTGGATCACAAAGCCACATCTATAAGAGTTGACTCTGTAGTGAAGTTAGGGGGCCTGTGTACACAGTGTATGTGCTGTGGGGGGATGCTGGCTATTGGAAGGGCTCCCTGACTTTTCATGACAAGTGGAGGTCCCAAGATGACAGGGCTGGAACATGAAGCTGTCTCTAAGTCCCTGTGATATAACTGGACTCATGGCCTGGCTGCTGCCATTTCCCACGGCTTGGCTCCTCGCCCAACTCGCTCCCTTGTTCATGTCCCCTGTGGTGGGTGAGTGCATTGACTTGTTCCTCCCTCTGGCTGTTTGGCACTTTGGATCTCTGGTGTGTGATGTGGGAGTG
Source organism: Merops nubicus (assembly GCF_000691845.1). Lineage (NCBI taxonomy): Eukaryota > Metazoa > Chordata > Aves > Coraciiformes > Meropidae > Merops > Merops nubicus. The sequence goes on along the minus strand of NW_008615709.1, from coordinate 5,231 downwards.
GACATAGAGTTTGGCTGCTGGTCTGCCTGTTAATGATAAGATCATTCTATGTCGGGCAAGGGGTCGCCAGAAGAGATGGTGACTCCTCTACTTCCCTGGGCAGCCTGTTCCAGTGCTTGACCCAATAACCAGACTAAACCTTCCCTGGTGCAACTTGAGGCCATTTCCCCTCATCCTGTCGCTTGCTACTTGAGAGAAGAGACTGACACCCATCCTGCTATTAATCACCTCCTTCCTACTGGCTACACTCGTACTATTACTGCCCAGTATGGATTTGGTCTTCTTTGGTACAACTGTTGCTCACTGCTGGTTCATGTTCTCTCTGTTGTTCACTGGGGCCATATGGTCCTTTTTCACAAAGTTGTTTTTTAATCAGCTGGTGTCAGCCTGGCTGAAAGGAGGATGTTTTCCTAGATCAAGGTCAGGAATCTACATTCAGTTGTGCTGAACTTAATGAGAATCCTGCTGGACTCTTTCTCCAACTTATCAATGACCTTAAGAATAACAGCCTGCCCTTCAGTGAAAGATCCAGTTCCACTTGATATGGTATGATCTGCAAACTTGCTAAGGGTATGCCCTCTCCTAACTCCTGGGTTAATAAGAAACAGTATGGGTTCCCACATAAACTGCTGAAGGACCTCATTAGTAACTGTTCCCCAGCAGTACGTTCTTCACTTCTCAGGTTCAGACCCTGAAGTGGGGAGCGGCCCTTGTAGTGTTTTCATCTACCTCTCCATGTCCTTGGCTGCATCCCTACTTGCCCAATAGATTTGTTCAGCTGGCTGAAGTTATCCTGTAGGCGATGTTAAGTGGTTTTTATTATTTTCTTACATTTATTCTTTCAATTCTACTCTTTCCAAGCAAAGGTAAACAGTCGTGATTACAGAAAAAAGTGTTCCAAATGGTATGTGTATGAATTAACTCCTTTACTATTGAGAAAATAGTACAAGTACAACATGCACAGAAGCGTGAAGTCCAGTTAAATGCAGATACACTAAAAATCTTTTCTAACACTGTGAACAGTTAGATGACAAACTGTAAAGTTACCTGGTATCAACTCTGATTGAAGGTCAGATTGCATCCACAGGCCACCATTTTCCCCAAAACGTGTTCATATTGACAAGCAACTGTTAGGAACACAGAAGTAAACAAACAGAAATGTTTTTCACTCTTGCATATATATATATGCTCTTTCAAGTGTAAGTTTTTGTGCAGTGAAAAGAGTAGCATAATTACTCACATAACTGTACTTACATGAGAAGTCATCTGAGTCGCTAATTGCTTGAACTTATTTTTAATCAGAGTAGGTACATCAGTGGAAAATGCATTATTTATTTATTTTTTTATATTGTTGCTTAGGCCTTAGGGTCTCAGGTGGAGCAGGTATTCTATAAACATGCAGAAAGACAATTCCTTTTCTGAAATCTTTATCAACTGCCAAGTACAAATAAACACAAAGAATATAGGGATGCTGTTTTTATTAAAACCAACTGAAAAAGCAAGAATGGTTTTAATGTAGGGTTAAACACATAGCTGAAAAGACTGAGCCAGAGGAGATGGATAAATAAGAATGTGGAAGATGGAGACAAAAGAAAAAAAAAGTGGCAATAAATGCACAAAGGGTAAGAAAGCAAGATGAGAAGACCTAAAAAACAGTGATGGAATATAAAGTATATCAAGTTAGGAGAGAAAGGTTTTCACCCTAAAGAAAGTAACTGGTAGGATCCAAGTTTTATGTCAGCATACTGACATTATCAGCAGCCCTGTTGGTCAGTGGAAATACAGAGGTCAAACAGGTTTCTCAACACTGAGTTATTGCTTCCCTCATGAAGGGCTCTTCTACTGCTTGTGTGCTGTCAAGTGACAATAATTTAGGTGTCCTGCTCCCAGGACTTCAAGGCAGTGTGGCAGTCAAAAAAAACTTCACAACAAAAGCAAACAAGCAAACAAAATGACAGTGGAATTGAGATGTCAAAGGCTCCTGAGCACACTCAAATGGTCCATCAAATGCTCCAGTTTCTGACACAGAAGTCCCTTTTATACCTGTAGAGCTTATCATAGTTTAAAAGAGTGCATAAACTTGTAACAATGTAAGAAATCCACAGCAAGGCTCTGTGTAGATGGAAATCTGTTATATTAACACAGAGTTTGTTCAGGCAGGCAGTAGCACTGCATTATGGGGAAACGTCCCAACAGGTCCCAAGATGGACTCATGAAGCGGGAATTAGTCAGAGCACCAATCAATATCTGAAGAGATTATTTTATTTGAACTAAATGAACTGGTATTCATCACTATATGAAACAGTAAGTAGTTTAGACCAAGTAAATAATGTGAAGTAGAAGGAAATTGCACAGAGCAGGCTTTGTAAGGATTGCAAGATTATTGTGAGTTACACTGGCAGTATCTACTATATCAATGCAACTGCACCAAGGCTGCTTTCACGAAGCATTAGAATTATTAAGGTTAGTATAGAAATGTTTATGGCAACAGTCCAAGACTGCTTCCACCAAGCATTAGAATTATTAAGGTTAGTATAGGAATGTTTATGGCAACAGTGTTCCAGGTTAGTGCAATTACAGAGGTGATGCCAGCACAGTATGAACTACTGCAAATGCTTGCACTTGTTGGCCTGAGACAAGGTGAGAGAGAGAGAAAAAAAAAACAAAACCCAAACAGCTGTGAACTACTGAATGACCATGTTGTGAAACTCTCTGACCTTCATGAAAAAGTTGGAGAAAAAAATAAAAAGCTATACAGAAAAGCCAGTATTTCCCACTATCAGCCCAGTTTCTGCAGGAGGTGGCCTTTTACTTTCCTTGCTTTCAAAACATCTGCTCGGCTTAGTTTTTGTTTCATATCTGACTTTGTATATCCCATGGCATTTAAAAAGCCACATGTTTAATGCCATTCAGGTGTTAAATCTTTGAGTTTACAGACATAGGTGAATGCAGTAAAAAACTTAAGTCAGGTTCCACCATCTATACTCAAACTAGCCAATATTTTACTCCATTGGTAGTCATTTTAACTTAAGGGTGAAAAATTTATTGAGTACATAGCTTCTTGCATGTTTTCTCTTTGTGTGCAGTAATTAACCCCAAAAAGCTTCCAGCTGCTGAACTAAGGGTCTTAATTTGGGCCTGTTGTGTTTATAAATGCTCATAATTCCTTACTGTTCTTAATAATGTCTGTAAGTCTCTGAACATCATGACTTAGACTTCTAAAATTCATCTTGTCTGTGAACAATGCAAAACATATGAGGAAACATTAGAATACACATGGGAAAAAAAGAAAAAAGAAATATATCTATCCATATTGTATAAAATGGCTTGTACATTGAAGCAGCCTAGTAATACATGAAGAATTAACAGTGGATGTGATATTATTATTGTCATTATTATTATCTGAGTGTTCTCAACCCTAGGCAAAATCCTAAAAATTGCCATCTTGGGCAGGGTACCACTCATAAGTACAGTGAAACATATGAAATAGAGAACAGCAGTCTGGGGGCAAAAACCTGCAGTGAATCAATAAAATAAACTCAGTGCTACTTTGTAGAGTAGAATGATGCAGCTCATGATTGCATACTCATTGTCACAGTGATTTAACTACTACAAAGACTCAGTCCTGAAAAAATTTGAACAGTCTGTTCTCCTGTTTCTTACAGCATCTAGACCAATAATTCAGTGGAGGACATGATTAACTTTCTTGTTAAGAAAAACTATATTATCGGTTCACCAGTCAATATTTTTTCTAAACACCACATATGAAGGATTTGCTCATGATATTGTGCTTCAGCAGAAGTATTTTCATTCAATTACTATTCCTTTTTAAAATCCACTTTATTTCTGGTTTCACTGTTACCCTGATGCAATGCTTTCGATGGACTAGTGCTGTTTGATACAGGCCAAGCTCAAACTGTGTTGCCATTCAAACATACTCTTGTTTTATTAGAAAGAGAAAATACAAAGAGGTATGGGCCTCATGGACTTTAGCATACTAATGTAGAGGAAAGAAGCAGAAGGAGGAAGCTAATTACAATTTAGTAAACCTGAAGTAAAATGTAGCCAAAAGTGTATAGAAATATATACATTCATAAAAAAATCTACACTCTGATTTGAGTCCAAATCTGCTCACAGACAAAGATCTTGCCTCAGTCTACACTGGGCATTAAAAATCAAATCAATCATTTACACCTGTCCTTAAAACACAATCCAAACAGTCTTTTTAAAAGGTATGATTGGATAAAACAAAAAGTCATCATTAAAATTCAGCACACATCAGTGGATACGTAAGTCAATTATATTAGCAAAAAGTGACTACACATCTAAGAAAAAAGAAAGCAAAGAAAGTACACCAACTGTTACTAATGCTGAAGTGTTAGAAGAAAGCTATAGAAGAGATAGAATGACATTTTAAATTATGCTGTTTATAGAATATTAGAAGAGTCTGAGAAGCTTTTGTGAGGAATTTTAATTCAACAAGTTCCAGTCTAAGATTTATTTAATAGTTTTTCCTACCGTAACTACATGATTGAAATTATACAGCTGTACCTTATCAGTAATAACACAGTGGAAATGCATACATCTTCCAAAGGGGATAAGAATAAAAGCACACAGCCAAATAGGATCTGTTAATATATGTATTTTGTTATTAAAATTAATGAAGTAAACTACATTATGTAGATGTGCTGTGACAATTGCACTCATAACTTTAAGCATAGACCCTCAAGAATTAAAACACCAGGCCTATAGATCTGTGACTCACAGAATATCTCTCAGTCATTACAAACATTTTAGGGGAGTTGCTGGTTGATTTTAATAATACTGTGTGCAGATGATACATATACAGGACGCCAACATATTTATGTGCCTCTAAACAGTGAAATATTGTGATAATTTTTCTGTAAGATCTGAAAGTGACTGCAGTCTCAGCTTTGAATGTGTTAAACGTTTTTTTAATAGAGTTGTGAGGTTTGAGGTTTTCTGAAGTCGATATGCCATTGTCACTGTAACACACCAGAGGCTACTGTTGGGTTCAGGACCTGGCCTGTTTACTTGAAAGTGTGAAACAGACACCAGACCCAAACGCTTCTGGTGCTAAGGACTAGGAGTTGAGATACTGGTGAGGATAAGCTTCACTGCTGCCACGGGACCAGCAGCTTGTGCAAACCTGCGCATAAAGCTTCTTCCCTTCAGCAAAAACCCAAAAAAAAACATGAAAAAAAAAAAAA
>NW_008615708.1:6676-7450 GCF_000691845.1 Merops nubicus | reverse complement strand
TGGCGACCCTGTGCCTCACCTCAGCCCAGCTGCCCCGCAGCGTTTCCTTCCGAGGCTCCGCTCCCGGCGCTGGGTTCTCCCACTTCTTCTTCAGCACGCTCAGATTCCCCCTTTTCAAATGAGGGGGAAGGTTTTCTGTGCTCTGCAAAGAAGAAGTGAATTGCTGGTGAAGCACTACAGCACTTCCTTTCGATGGGAAAGGAAGTTCAGGGCTCAGCCCTGAGCTCAGCTCTCTGCCTTTTCAGCCAGCTGTGAACAGTTACAACTGTGCCACATGGAGAAAGCATCCAGGATAGGAGAGGAAGGAGGGGGGAGAAGAGAAAAGTCAGGAGCTAAAGCAGGAAGTGAGCAAACAGGATGGCCTTATAAGGGAAAAGGGAGTCAAGCTCTAATGAGTTAAATGACACACAAAAGGCTTCAATCCACACATGAAGGGAAAGGGACCAAAATCCCCCCAACAAGGGGCTCCAGTCCTCCCAGGAGCACACAGCAGAAGCGGCCCTGGGAGAGGTGGGTGCTGTGCCAAATGTTGCAATGTCTCCCAGCTGGTTCAGGAGACAATTAACAGGCCTGCCAAAAAGCTACAGATGAGCTTTCAGAAACCACTCTGGGTTGGGAACCAGGTACTTCAGCATCAAAGTTGTCTTTCAGTTACAAGAGATCTCTCATCCCTGTTTTATGCCACACAGCCTGAGGATCAAGCTAAGCACTGACAACAAATGGCTTTTTTTTGCTCCCATTTATTAATACCAGATCATTTGCTAGATTTCTTTT
>NW_008615708.1:4836-6645 GCF_000691845.1 Merops nubicus | reverse complement strand
TGATTACTTTTACTGCGCTTGCCCTCAGAACATTGAAAGCTCTCTGCAGGACACACACAAAGTGCTGCCTTACCACTGCTCAATGGGAACACCCAGAGCAGCAGCAACACCCAAAGCAGCAGCCACATCCCTCCTGTTCTGGTGCTTTCCAGCCTAGTTCTGCTTACAAGTAGTAAGTACTTACAAGTAGTTACCTCTCCCCAGAGCAACAGCCCAGCCCACATTTGATTCATTCCCATTTAATACCTGCCACCACTGCATTTGTGCTGTCTCTCCCCTACAGAACCCACTGTGTATGGAACTCATGGCAAGTGGAACAGGTCTGCAAGGCTTACAGGAATTAAAGGGGATTAGCAGCTATATTAGGATTTAAGTCCCTCACCCTATTACTCTTCTGGTCACATTTTGAACGCTGCTTTGCAAATTAACTTGAATCCACCCAGACTTAAAATCCATTTGCTTTGCAGACTGCTTGTAAAAGGACAGGCTGAAGTTATAAGGCAAATGTTATAATCTAACAGAAGCAGTCAAAATTGCCCACAGGATTTCCTCAGGAGCAGCTCTGGATGCCTGTGGAGTCCTGACATACTTCACTCCTGCTTGGGACCTGCCTGTTCCCTGGTCACACCAGCAGTGAAGAGCATTTAAGACCAGAGAGTAATTTTTAGAATGTTTATTTTATCACACCTGCATGCCAAACAGAAAAAGAACAACCCCCCTCCTCCCCAAGAAATGCTTCAGAAGCATTAAAGAGCTTCAGCACAGTCTATCAAAGTCTTACCTATATACCCTGAAAACATTTATTTAAAGAAAAACCAAACTGAGGACCTGCTTACCCAGAGCCCTATCTTAGTGCCTGGTATTTCAGGCAGGGTCCCCTCACCCCAGAACAGGTCAGTGCAATGCAGTTCACAGGAGGGGCTGTGAGGCTCTAACAGAGCCAGCAAGGATGGCTCCCCCTCAGCCAGGGGCATCCTGAACCCCACCAGCCACTTCAGTGCATTCTACAGCTGTCAAAGATTCAGAGAGGCTGGCAGCTGCTTTTAAGCAGACTTTTAAATTTAATTAAGAAAGGAAGAGGTACCACACCACTGCCTACAGCTAAGAACAAAGAGGTGGATATTCCTGTGTTGTGGTTAACTCCTCTTGCTTAGGAGAGAATTGGTGATTCAACACATAGCTCTGGGCAAGGAACTTGATTTTCTTTCCTGTCATCCACCCTGGGAAGGGGTAGGGGGAATGAGTCAAAGACAAACACAATGCTGAAGCCAAGTTTTCTGTAGAACACATGGCAGCAACTCTGATATTCCAAAAATAACTGTCACAGAAACACTGCATGTAGGTGACCTGTTCTGACAGCAGGCTGTTGCTTATTCCCCAGGAAACAAATACTTACATTTCTTTTTTTCTCAGCTGTGGCCTCTTCAGCTGCTTTCTGGTACCTTTGAAATAGAAGAAAGGGGAAAAAAAAATAAAACACCACAGTTTTTAAATCAGAATACTGAATGCTCCTGAAGACAGTTGAGATTTGTCTTCCTTACCAAGGATTCTGTGCCCTTCCCAGACCCATCAAATAAAACCAGAGGCTGGAAATAGAGTAGCAAATAATACCAGAACAATGCAAAGACATTTTAAGTCAGTCAGTTTACAAAAAAAAACCCCACATACATTAATATTTTGCATTCCCTAAGCACTCCCATTCTCAAATATAGACATTTTACCTTGGAATAGCTGTATTGTTTCTGCCACCCAGCTGTCTGCTGTGCCCCCTTGCAGGAATAACTCAGCTATTTATCCAGCAGCTGCTGA
>NW_008615708.1:0-4815 GCF_000691845.1 Merops nubicus | reverse complement strand
AATTACAGCTTGGCATAAGCAGAAAATCTACATAAGTGCCAGTTTATTCTCCTGTGCTGGGTTGTAAACTGCACCCATTCAGCAGTTGCTCCACGAGCAGCTGAACCATCCCAGCAGTGGGAGCAGTAATCACAGCCCTCTGAAGATAAGCCACCCTGGATCATGAATCAAAGTCCTTTAAGAAGCTGTAGGAAAGTCCCAGCAATCTGCACACCCCTCTGCTGGGCAGGAGTCCACCCACAGCCAGGGCCACGCACACCCAGGGGTGAGGAGCCCAGGGGAGGGGGCTGAGCTTTGCTTTTGAAGGGCACAGAGCAGTCAGATGTGACAAATTTTGCCCCTCGTTCAGTAGTTCTGCATTTCAAAAAGAAGAAAGTCCCCCCCTTGGGCAAATGTTTCTGTCTTTCTTACCTGTGAAATTCTATTTGTGATACAGCTGTGAATATGTTACAGGCAGTAAATAACAACAGTCTAATAACAGTCAGCTTCAGACTGTAAATCATTGCTGGTATCAAACCAATAACTGATGTGCAGCTCGGGCTCAGTCCCTTCTAAGGAAAATATATTCTTGATACCTGCTCTATTGCTCATTTTTCTTCCAGTTGATTTTTGTCCTGCTGTGAATAGTGTGTTCCTGTGAAGATTTCTGCTCGTTGCACTAGAGAGCAGATGAATTGCACCCTTACTTATCTCTGCTCTTCACCCTGTGTTTATTGCATGGACTGAAAGCTGCTAAGGAGTGTAGCTGGTCTGCTTTACTCAATGCAAACACACTAACCCACATCCCTCCACTATAAAAGTCCCAAAAATCTGAACAAGATGTGCTGAGAAAGTTTATGGAGGAAGAGAGCTGGAAAAAGCACCAAAGGGTGACGTGGGGGGGAAAGTGAAGTACCACACTGGAAACCAAGCAAGGACTGGAGAGTCCCAGAGAGCTCTCTCTGAGTCAGCCCACCACAGCACATGGTTTTGGGGCACTCTGCATGTCTCTGATCTGAAAACACCAATCATCTAAACAACATGGAATGAAGAAAAGTTCTCAGATACAAATATTTAGGTAACAGTAATTTAAAGAAATTACACCCCACAGGGTGAGTGGCAGTGTGGGCAGAGCCAGCAAGCAGGGCTGTGTGTTTGCAAGGAATGGGCCCTGCTTATGTCCAGGCACCCCACTTGATTAAGGAAGAGCAGTTTGGATTACTTCCAGTAAGCCCTTTTCAAAGGATTATCAACATTTAGCAAGATGAGCAGGTTCTGTAATCAAGCTTCTATGAGTGAATAAATTACCTGAACAAGAGTGGTCAAAGCAAGCAGCCTCTCCCTAGGACAGTGCTGGAGGAGTCACTCAAAGAGCTGTGTTTGTGTGAAGTCAGATCACAGTTATCCTTCCCCTAGGGGCTCCATAAAGGTTCATCCCCACTCAGGATTGACTCCCTCCAAAACCTCCCTACACTATGAATGCAACAACCTGGGTGCCCTGGTTGTCCAAATCCCATTGAAAATCCAAGCTGCAGTCTAATTCCTTAAGGAAATAAAAGCTTTTCCAGCACACACATATGGGCTACAACCACTCTGTGTATGAGCTTTATGATCTGACTGCAGCCCATCACCTCAGAGAACAGGGAAAGGTCTCACTCCTTTTCTACACCAAAATAATACATCAGCAACTAGAAAAACTTTTGCCCAGCAAATATTAAGGCAGCAGCTTCAACCCCGACAGGCCTGTGTTAGTTTTAAGCAGCAGAGCCACTGTCTGTGCCATGAACATTGCTCAGGGTACCAGCTGCCAACCCCCCACAGCCCTTGTGTCCAGAGCCTCACAGCACTTACTTGGAGAACCTCTCTGCAAGAGCTGAGGACTTGTTCTTGTTGACTAGAGAAAGCTCCTTGGCAGTGATTTTCAGAGACTGTGAGGTCCATTGTCTCCTGTTAAACGGGGAAGGCTCCATCTTATCACCACAAACACCTGCTCAGGAAGAAAATCCAGCATCAGTCAATATGAATTATGGACCAGAAAATGAGTTTCACAAAAGTGATTTGATAGTAAATCACCGTTCAGGTGCTCCCAGTGTACTAGTGCCACTAAATCCTGATCCCACAGGATCTTGGCCATCAACTGATTTAAAAAAGAGGCATCAGATTAAGATGATAATTTCCTCTGCAGATGCTGTTGAGATGGTGCTCCTGATAACAGAATGAAGGGAGTGAGAGAGAAGCTGTGAGCCAGACCAGGAGCAAGAACCGAGCTGTGATTGAGGAGGATGCTAAGGCAAAGCTCTGTGGTTCCTACACACACACAGGCTCCAGGAAGCCCTAATGTGCCCTCCCTCATTCTGGTTTCTAAACCAACTGTGCTGGCATTTATGTAAGAAGGCTGGAGTTATGAAACCTAAGAGGATGTCATTCCTAAGCAAACATTTTTCATTCACTCTTGTGCTGTTCGTTCTCAATGCAGCAGCTTTTCCCTCTGTGAGCTGACACAAGTCTTCTCTTCAGGGAGGCAGCTGTAAACCTCATGTTGCAGGAGCTATCAGTTACCTAAAGGGACAGTTAGAGCTGTTATTGGGGAGAGATTCTGTACAACTTTTCACCACAGAAACCAACAAGACTGCAGCAGATGTGGGGTTTGTTTTTTTTCCACATAGTTTTCTTTTCTGGAGGAGGAAAGGAGGGGAGATTAATTTACAGAGTTCCCTGATAAGGCAAAAATAAAACTTCTAGGGCAACGCCTTTCCTTTTTTCCTCTTTTCTTTTATCCCTGGTCACACAATGCCTGTAGTAAGTGCACGGGCTGCTCCTGCAGTGCTGCCACCAGGCAAGCCGACTGCCTGCTCATAGTTTCCATCTCTCTCTTTCACTGATTTGCACCATTAGGTCACAGAACCCTGGAAGCCCGAGTACAGGTCTGCTTGACCACTAGTCACCCTGTAAATGGAAACACCTTAAGACAACATGATATAAACACTCAATCAAATGTAGGAGAGGCCACGTTTCCCAAATCCTTGTAGACACAGAACACAACTGCTCAAAAAATGACTCTGGATTCTGTGACGCCCCAGCCCACAAAAATTCAGCTGCAGCAAGCAGAGTCTCCCTGCTTGGGGCTGGGAGTCTCGGCGATTTCCAGCGCTGAAAAGGGAGCTCTGGGAAGCAGAGGAGCCTCTCCAGTGCTGCACCCTGCTGCTGCACCGCGAGAAAACAGGCGGCAGGGGAACACCTCGCTGGCTGGGGGGGACACAGTCGGGACCACTCCTGAATTCACCTGATGCAGTGAGAGTACAACACCACGCCGGTACCTCCTCTTTCAAGACAGTGATTTAGATGCTGCTTTTAGACCTACAGGTTGAACTACCTGGAGCAAGCAAGAGCAAGCAAGGAAAGTCAGGCTATTTTTGATGCGATTTTGAAACACACTGAAAACTTCCTATCAGGGTTCCATTTCCAGCTCCAGCCTCACGTCCCCCACTTCAGGCAGCCTCTTAAATGCATCCAGCGCCCCTTCCAACTGCAACAGAAACTCACCCCGCAGTTACTTGCTGGAAATGATGCTTTCTAGAAAACATTTTGCATCACCAAGTTACCCTCTGCTTTTAACCTGCGAACTTCTGTGCAGCCTGGACTAAGAGAAGGACGTTCCCTCTCCCTTTGGCTGGCTTAAAAGAGTTGCCGACCTTTGCCAACCATAAAAAGGATCATTCACAAAGAAAAAGGGTCTCCTTAGAATACAAGAGGGACACTCAGTTTTCTCCCTTTTAAAAAGAGTACCACACACACAAACAAATACCCATTTCCTTAGTGTCAGTGCCCAGTAGCAAACACTGAGCACAGAGGTTTAATTAAGCCAGAAAATACACGGGCAGAGATTACAGATGGAATTTACTCTTGAAAAATGCAAGTCCACGTTAAAAATAAAATCCCGAATCAACCACGCAAAGCTCCAGTTAAAACTTTGTTTTATGATCAATCTTGAGCCCAGAGGAGATCCCCTCAAGACCCACTTTGCAGAAGCCTCCCCTGGCAGAGGTAACAGCTCGCCCATTGGCACGCACCTGACACGGAAGGACAGTAAAATACCCAGAAAACAAAATCTAGTTCAATTGTGCAGAAAATAAGCCTGGCTTCGATGCCCAAACATTCCACCACAGCTTGCTGTGATCCCTGTTTGCCGAGGGATTTTCTCCCTTCTTGTGTTTTTCTTCAGTTTCCCAAACGTTTTCTCCGTTAAAGCCACAAGTACATCGAGACAACCAGCCCCGTTTGGGTAAAATTCTCTTTATAAAGGCAGGAGCTACTGCTAGGACGTTCAAATGGAAAGTTTAGCAGCATATTTGGAATCACAGTCGCTAGAAAAGACATAAAACAGAACACTAGGAAGCCCTGAAAGTTGTGCTCCCGCATTTTTAACACCATTCCACATTCTTAGCACCTTCCCACACGTTTATAGCTGTGCCGTGCTCAGGCATACTTTTTAGTGCTCCGTCAGAACAATTTATTCCAAGTCATTTCAGGAAATAGCCCTTTATTTGTCGTATTAAAATTTAAGCTTGATCCTGAGCATTCTGCGTGTTGCAGTAGAGACAGGTTGTGCTGAAGAGAGAAGAGATGGAGGAGGGGATGGGGAACCTCGAGCCGGGCAAGATGTTGCGGGCAGGACCGCGATTCAGCCGCTCTAACACCCCAAATCTACCTCCAGTAGCTTTAACTAAGAGTTTAACAGCAGGATTCAAATCCCTATAACAGGAAAGGGCTGAAAGAATAGCTTTTTGTTAACACCTGCCCCGCAATGGAACTGGATGTCTCGCACAGGTAGTCGAA
>NW_008615707.1:26095-28296 GCF_000691845.1 Merops nubicus | reverse complement strand
CCCATTCCAAGCCTCAAACCACAGCAGGTACCTAGAGAACCTTTCACTTATTTGCAGTTCCTGGCGCCTGCTCTAGATTTATGAAATACATTTCTTATGATCATAATCATTTACACCAGCTCAAATAATTTTCAGAGGTGGAGTTTTTTTACCTATTTTCTAGTACTCAATACATTTGTCCAGGAAATAGGCAGTGTCTCAAGACAAGTGGCTTTTCAGTGAAACTTTGATACATTACTTTTTATGCCTTTTGATTTAAAATGCTCAGTCTTGCAATAAAAGTACATCTAAGTGCAAGATTTCTCTTCAGTTCTCTAAGAACAACCACTGCATCCCCTCTTACCCATATTGTCCCTGACTATCACTTCTGTGGCTTATCTCTTACCTACTTGCCTCAGTGGGTTTTAATTTGAAAATCCTTTTGCAAACAGGATCAAATGTTGTGCTTCAGATGAGGCTGTGACTTGGATTTCATGTATCACATGATAACATTTGCAGTAGCACTTATCTAGATCTTTGTCCATCTTCTCACATTTTATGAGATAGCTACTGACACATTCTGATCAGCTTCCTTTAATTTCATCCTGGCAAGGTTTATAGGTGCTTCAAGTTTCTCTTCCATTGTGGGCTGCTTTTATCAACATTGTCGCTACACTGGTTAAGTTTATCTGAAATCTTTATCTTTTAAACTAAATTTGTTCTTGAAATCTTTAAGATATGATGCATCCACACTTATTTCCTTGACCTAATTGTCTTAATTGCTTCTATAATTTCTCCTGTTCCAGAGATAACGATAATTACTAACCAGTCTTAAAAGATTTTATAGTTTTGATGAGTACTATTGTTGCCAGAATGAATATTCCCATTCTTCTGAAGGCATTTTAACACAGCTGTAAATGTAGGTAGTCTTATTTGAAGAAATTACCAACTAAACTTTCCTACAGAGAAGACTAAAGATATACTCCTTAGTTCAAGAAGTTAATTGATTCCTTCCCATTATTCCTGGAAGTTCCTTATTCTAGCTGGTTTTGACACCCCCTTAACAATAATCACATCCTTAAACCACTGAACTGTCATGGACATACTCCAGATTGTGCAGGCAGCTTATTTTGATGAGACTTCTGTCCAATTTATCATCCTAGGCATTTGATCAGAGTTTTTTTCCAAGTATCTATTATGTAGCTGTCATTAATTACAGTGCAAATAAAAACAAATGAGGTTGTTCTAACCCATTTTCATAATGAAACTGCAAACACAGTAGCCTAGAATTAATCTTAAATGCAATATAACACCCAAAAGCCAATGGAGTGCTGTGATGAAGACTAACTGAGCACTCTAAAAAGCATGGGCTTTTTTTTTTTTTAGTAATTTGAAGTAAACACATCTTTAGTAACACACTAGACTCTAAAAGTCTTTTTTTACACATCATAAAATCTTAGAATGTTTTGAGTAGGAAGGGACCTCAGAAGGTGATCTAGTCCAACCCACCTGCAGTTAGCAGGGACAACCCCAACTACAGCAGATTGCTCAGAGACCCATCAAGCCCGACCTTGAATGTCTCCAGGGATGGGGCCTTCACCACCTCTCTGAGCAGCCCATTCCAGTGTTCCACCACTCTCATAGTAAAGAGCTTCCTCCTCATGTCTAATCTACATCTACCCTGCTTGAGTTTAAAACCATTGCCCTTCATGTTGTTGCTACATGCCCCTGTAAATAGTCCTTCCCCAGCTTTCCTGTAGGCCCCTTCATGTACTGGAAGGCCACCCTAAGGTCTCCCTGGAGCCTTCTCCAGGCTGAGCAACCCCAGCTCTCTCAGGAGAGTGTCTCCTGCTCTCTGATAATTGTTGTGCCTTTCCTCTGGATCCTTTCTAACAGGTCCATGTCCTTCCTGTGCTGGAGGCTCCAGAGCTGGCCACAGCACTCCAAGTGAGGTCTCACCAGGGCAGAGCAGAGGGGCAGGATCACCTCTCTCCATCTGCTGGCCATGCTGCTTTTGATACAGCTCAATATGCAATTTGCCTTCTGGAATGCAAGTGTGCACTGTTGGCTCACATCCAGCTTTTTGTCCAGCAGTACCCCCAAGTTGTTTTCTGCAGAAACTGCAGTCAGTTTCTCTATCACATCATCCCCCAACTTGGTTTGATAATGAGGATTGCCCCTACACAGGTGCAGGACCTTCCCCTTATTGACTTTCTTGAAGA
>NW_008615707.1:23053-26082 GCF_000691845.1 Merops nubicus | reverse complement strand
AAAGAGTGACTTTTGAGGCAAAATTTTAGATCCAGTCGGAGATATGGCTTAGCTACACATGGGCATTTACATTTGTATTGCCTGTCAAGCCAGGAAAAAGATAACTATATTGGAGTAGCAGAGACAAAAAAAGCATTTTAAGGGGTCACCTAGTCCGACCCAATGCTCTGAGGCAGAGTCAGCAAAGCAAATAATACTCCTGTCAAGTTACAGGTTGTTCCAGCCTGTTCTTAAAAGACCTCCAGTGGTGGATAATCCACATTCCACAATGCAGGCCAATGGCCAAGGCTCTAGTGGAGGATGCTTTCCTCACACCAACAACGGTCCTTTCTGTTAGGTTTTGGCAAACTCAGAAAGGAATGTCTTCTGTATCATAAATCAGGCTAATTCCCTTGCTTGGTTAGTTTCTGCCAGCTGAGCTTTGAAGATATTCAGTAATTCCAGTCCTAGGAGAGCACTAGGAGCACTTCTCTGATGAACACATCATCAAGGACAACACTGTAATGGGGTTTTAAACTGTTTCCCTTAGTCATAGGCTGTCGTTACCAACACCCAAACCCTGGGATTTCTGCCACCCAATCTCTACCGTTGGGTACCATCAGCAGACACAGGTTCCAATGTGGAAGATGTTGCAAATGGCGTTTATTGCGTTGCTGCACTCACTTATATATGACAAGCCACGCTCACAATGCCCCTCGTGGGCGGTCTAAGCTTTCCGTTACATCGCGAGATCTTCTGCATGCTGATCCTTACCTAGGGCGGGCTCTGCTCACCACAACATCAGGCTTAAAAAAATTAAATAGAGGCAGAAGAAACAGGACAAGCATTAGATAAGTGTTAATAGGAATGCTTAGACACTCTAAAAAACCAAGGGAGAACATAATTACAGGCCATGTTTCACTGAAAGCGTGAGTCACTAGAGAAGAATAAAAAAATGCTTTAAATATATATATATTCAGCTGTTCAGCTGATAATAATAATAATTAAAATGAACCCCAAACACTTCAGGACTCCTCTCCTCCAATACCTGTGATTGCTAAATCCAGAAATACAAATAAAAGACCACATCCTCAGGGAGCGTAGAAGAGCCTGCTGCTTCACGCCAGCTGTGAATCTGCTGCAACAGCTAGAGAGCATGCAGACTTCAGACAAAACATACCTGTGAACCCAAGGGATGGTGAGAAAGATGGGTACATTGGACATATGGCTTATATTTAAGTGGTGCATGAAATCCATCAAGCTGGGCTGCCTGTGAACAGCCTTGTATCTCAGCAACGTTAAGTGTGTTGTTAATCTTAGGTAGCAGTCAGCAGAGGTACTTTCAATAAAAGCAGATTTGAAAAGGCCATTTTTGACAACAGTACAATTGTCTACACCTATACGAGATCATTGTATGCTCAGTATATCATAGCATGTCATATGTAGAACTATAGAAGTGGTTCTAGCCTCAGATATCAGCTACACATGTAAAGATTACACGGAATAGAGTTACTGCAGAAATGCAAGCAATAGTGCAAGTATACAACAGCAGCATGATTTAGACTTTTTTTTTTTTTGTACTGCTCCTAACGAGAAAGAGAAAAAGTGACGTTATGTGTTGCGAAGGTGGAAGTCAAGGTTGCAAGCCTTGTGGCTGAAGTAAACAGAAATCTGAAAACTCTGCTGTACCAACACTTCTGCACAACTAATTTACATCCTCTCACCTATCAAGTGAAACCCGGGTGCTGCACTCCAGTCTCACATAGCACGTTACTGCATCACAGCTCGCAAAGCCACAGGCGAAAGAAAACACTACAAGCCTAAAAACATGCCACATGACACAGAGCAAGAAGTTGCTTTGTGTCTTATAACAATAAGGCAGTCTGCCTCACATCTACCTGGTCCAGCAGAGGATCTGGATACTGCACGTTGCAAGGCAGTTAAAGCTTCAGGACATTTACATGCACCCAATGCACTCAAGTCTTATGCTGGGTTGGTTTCCTGGAAGACAATACCAGTAACATTGTGTTGGAAGGCAGAAGGTGATCTTTCCTCTTTTGCTCTTGCTTCTGTGGAAACATTGGCCACAGTTTCTTCTCTCCTTTTCCATACAAATGGCAGAAGAGAAGAACACGTAACATATTCTGTGTATTATTCCAGCCTTGAAGGCTGGCCTACCCCGCACATTCACCTCATGTCAACTCTGTTGCTGCCAGTTTACTTGTACTTCTACTGATGATTTCTGCTGGGAGTTATTTTGGTACATAATGCTGTCTGATGCAATCTATTGTAAACTTACCTGAAAGTTATTCTACAAGCCATGCAGTGAGGCTCCATCATACCAAAAAAGTTTCTTAGGATTATAGCTCTTTTCCGTCAGCTATGCTACAAATTTGATCTTTCATGAGTATCACATATCTGCTCAGAAAATCAATACTGTAATACAAAATTAGGACAATTTTCTGTTTCTGTGTTGCAGGAATAAAAGTGTAAATCACATAACATGCTGTAGTTTTATGGACTATAGTGGAACTCTGAGAGTCTTCTCCAGCTGAGAAACTGCTGTGTTACTCTGTAGAACCAGAAACTCCTGTGGGGTGAAATGCATATCAGGAAGTCTCTACTCCAACCTCCTGCTCAAAGCAAGGTCAACACTGAGTTCAAATGAGGTTGTTCTGGGAATTACCCAGACATCTCCAAGGACAGATTATCCAACCCCATTGGGTCCTTTTTCCAGTGTTAATTATCCTCATAACGAAAAATAATTTCCTTACATATAATTGGAACCTCCCATTTATGACCATGGCCTCTCTCTTTCCCATCATGCCCCAAAGGGAAGGTGTTCCTGGTAACCACATAATAGGAAAGACTTCTGTTACTTTCCTTTCTCTCCTCCAGGATGAACAAGCCCAGTTCCCTCAGCTTCCTTTCACAGTTCATGTTATACAGCTCCTTGACCACCATCAGGGCCCTCCACTAAACTCATTCAAGCCTACCAACATCAGAGGGGCTCAAAGTTGGATGCAAAATTCTGTATGTGGCAAGGGAAA
>NW_008615707.1:15810-23022 GCF_000691845.1 Merops nubicus | reverse complement strand
AAAGAGAAAAATATCACTGTCCTTGACCTACTGACTACAGCCCTGTTCACAGAGGCCAGCACATTGCCTGCCTACATTGGTACCAAGCTGTAATGCAGACTCATTTTGAACGTACTGTATGTCAGAACACCTGATTCTTTCTCAGCAGGCTGCTACCCAGCCAGCCAGTCCTCCTCAGCCTGCACTGTCACAGGGGGTTAGTCAATCCCAGAGACAAATACTTTGTATTTGACCTTGCTGTATTCATGATGTTCCAATTGGCCCTTTCTTCTGGCCACCTAGGTCTCTCTGAAAGTGGCCCTGCACATCAACAGCACTGCCTTGTTCAGTGTCTTCTGCAAACTAGATGAGGTGCACACCACCTCCTCCTCCAGGTTATTGGCAGATGTACTAAACTGGAGAGGTCCCAGCACAAACTTCCAAGGAACTCTATTTGTAACCTGTCTCCAGGTTGAGCATGAACAGTTCTTTGAGCCTAAATGATCTCTCAGTCTTTCACTTACCTATTAGTCTAGGCTGTTACTAGATAATAACCAGACTGACACACATTCAGACCACAACTCTTTAAAGTGTAGTACTTGAATACAAGGATCCTGTGAGAGGCTGTGTGAAAAACCCTCCTAAAGTCAAGACAGATATTGATTGCTCTCTTGTCATCCACAGATCTATAGTTTTCCTCACAGAAGGCAACCAAATTGATCAAGTGTGAGTTACACTTAAAGAGGCTGTTCCAAATCACCTCCTCCTTCACATGCCCAGAAATAGCTTCCAAGAAGACTTGCTCTGTGATTTTTCTAGACAGAAATGAAACTCTAGCCTGTTGTTCCCTAGATTGTCCTTGCCTTTTTTTGAGGATATATATGATATTTGCATTTCTCCAGCAGACAGGGATCCCCCTACCCAATCTTCACAACCTTTCACAGATGC
Organism: Merops nubicus; assembly: GCF_000691845.1. Lineage (NCBI taxonomy): Eukaryota > Metazoa > Chordata > Aves > Coraciiformes > Meropidae > Merops > Merops nubicus. The sequence continues at coordinate 22,095 of NW_008615707.1, read as the reverse complement.
CAGGCTGTATCCTTGCAATGGCTTTTCTAAAAGACCTGTAGACCAAGGAAATGTTTCACTTTTTGAACAGTTATTTCATTATTAGATGGCAAATTGTTTTCTGCCTTTCCATCCATAAAGACCTTAAGTTCCTTATTTTGTTAATGCCACTATTTTTTATCATACCTTTATAAGTCCAAGACTATATCAAATGAAAATGTTCCCTCCTGCTTTTGTCTGTTTGAATAGAATAATTATTTGAAACTATACCTCAGAAGCCAATTACATAGCAACATAAAACAACTACACTTTTCTTAGCAGCATCTTCCATGAGTTAGATCTGCTTAATGCAGCTAAGTTGCTTCTTATATACCGACAAGCTCATTTATCTACAAAAATACAGAGACACCAAGCAAACACATCATATAACTTCATCAAACATCAAATGTTTCCTTCATCAGCTCAGTAGTTCAAAACTTATGTAACATACAAAATAGTAAGGAGACAAAAACCCCTTTATTCAATTGAAACAGGTGTAGACAACACTTGTATAAATATGCTAAAAATAAGAGAGCTCGTCTGTGTGTTTTCATGTGATGCCTTAGCTGTATGTGGACACAGTTACCTAAGGCACCTTGCTGCAAAGAGGCACCACATTCTGTTTGGGGGCAGCCTGGCTGCTTCACCTGTACCTGAGCATAACCTGGTGGATGGAAGAAATGGATGTGGAGGGGAGTCAGTGGTAAAGGCAGAGCTGTGGAAATAGCCTCCCACTTACCACAGCCAAAGACACTTTAATTACCCTCAAGGAAGGCCTGTGAAACAGGAAGAAGCAGCAGCAACCCCAACATACATGGTCCCCAGGTGAAAACTTGAAAGACATGGACTCACTCCTAAGTCTTTCTGTCATAACCTTCCTTGAGGACCTATTTGCCTAGCAGCTGAGATTAGTTTTGAGGTAGTTTTGCACAAACAGAGATGACTACCTTTTTATAAATAAGCCATGACATTAACATTACTCTAAATAATTTCATTTTGTTGCAGAATAATCTCTTCGCTCCTTATGATGTCTCTGCCAGTTCTGGCATGCAGCTAAGTAATATAAATGATGAAGCCATCTTTATAAAATTGCCTAGAGATATCTGAATTAATATGACTCATGCTATTATGTACAGTTGATTTTGTCTTCAGTTACTTAGTTTTCTTAATGTAAAGTTTTTACATTGATTTTGCAATTATTGCTGTTAATTTTCTACCTAAAATGAAATGTCTTTCTGCTTGCCTGTTTACATGTGATATCAAGGTGTCCCACAGCAAGTAACAAACCAGCCGTTGTCAAGGAAATGAGACACTGGTTGGTGTCTGTAGAACATTCAGTATGTGCCAGCACATGATCTACATTTCAGATCTCCTATGAAAAGGAGAAAAAATTGCCACAAAGAGTACTGCAATTTTACCTTCTTCTTACAAACCTTTTGTACTAGGATGGACTTGGAATACATACACACAAACACCTCAATATCTTAAAAAATGTTCTCCAGTTTAAACTTCAAATGTTTGAATATTTTTATATTTCCTTCGGCCTGAGGTTTAGCATCCCTAGTTTTAAATTCTAGCTCCAGTAAGGCCCACAGGTAAGACTAGCTTTAAGACTTTTACCATGCCTCTCTTTTCTTAAAGAAAAAAAAAAATAAAAAATCTGTTGACATCCAATCACTTAACAGGTCTGTATAGCAGTTGGATTTACATGAGCATCCACACAGATACTGTCTGTATACGCCTGTTAATACAGGGTACATATGTAGATACATGTGCTGATTAACTTCCTCAACATTTAAAATCTTGCAGCTATTAACAGCTCCAAAACAGCAGTCAAATTGTTTAAATCAAGTCACTAAAGTATAAGCAAGATCTACTTTTCAGGGTTATTTATTATTATTAATTATTATGCACTCACTTTAAAAGTATTTCAGAAGTCTCATGACATGTCTAGAAAGACACCATCATGCTGGTAAAATAACCTCATGATGCTTTTGTGAAAACCTGCACTTCGTGTCCCTCAAGTACCATTACTCCATGAAGAGTACGTTTTCATAATGTAATTGCAACTCTATGATGTTACTGTTACTGCATTTCAATAACACGTTTAACTGTGTAAGACAAGGAACAAACTCATTGTGAAAAGCCATGGCACAGTAATTGTATTCAAGGCAATTTTCTTTAAAAAATTTGAAAAAAAACCCCAAACCTGGAAACCTGATTTTACATAAGTTAGTTGCAGTGGCAAAAAAAAATTAATGGGAGGCACTGGAATAGTGTCACGGTTAAAACACAATAGTCACCAAGACAAATTATAGACTTCTTTTAAAATTAATATCAAACACTAGCTCTACAAACTAAATATGGAAATGTCTACTGAAATCCAGCTGCTTTCTTAAAATCAAATCTTCATACTCCTCTTTGGAACATTATTACACACTCCTTTGTGCTTTTGCCTAGCAACAAGCCTTCTGGTGCCGGATGCTCCCAGAAGTGACACTCTTATAACCAAGATATACCATCTCTTTACATCTTCTGGTTTATAGGTGTGGTTTGTTTTTGTTTGGTTAGTTGTTTTTTAAAGACAGTCCTATTTCAGCATTTCTCCACACTTGCTCTGACTGAAATGGTGGGTAAGGCAGGTAGGCTATGCAGGTCTGTGCAGCTGATGTTAAACAAGGTAGTGAGACGCATTCGTAGCTTGGGGTGTAATACTGTGAGTGCATAGGGAGCCTTGCAGAAGACATGGTATTTGAAGATTCCACAATCCTGAGCAGGACACTCCTGCTCTGCTGGACCTTGTACTTCAGGCATGGGAAGCCCATATGTTACAAATGTCATCTGTAACTTATGTCTTTGGGAAGGGTAAGTGGTACATGGATTGAGGGGTGGAAGGTTGATCCTGCCTGAGATGGTTGGATGTCCAGGAGCTGCTGATCCCCAGGACAGTTTAGCAGGCGCAAGCAGTGCAGGCATAGAGTGGCTCCCAGCCCTGTGTCATGCCACACAGACCTGTGGCTGCAGGATAAACTCAGCAGCTGAATGTAACAAAGGAGCCTGAGGGCATCTCCCACTTAGTGCCATGACTATGCCACCCCCCCGGCCTTGGCTTTACTTGAAAGCTCCACAAAAATTTCTTAGGAACAGATTTTTCTTTTTTTCTTGCAGGGAAATTATATCTTAGCTTGAATAACCAAAAAGGAGAGTTTCTCTCCGCACAGAGCATCTACTCTGGCCTGCACAGTGCACCACGAAAAAACCAACCTGGGCTCTGTCAGATGTTACATGAACCCAGCATCCGAAGGGACATAAGATTTACATGCTCCTCTTATCACTCCTAAGTTATCTTATTAAGCCATTTGTTGTCAGGCCTATCTTACTGAGATCCCAAAACAGCCCTGTGCTTGCTCCCTCACCTTGCCACCATCACGGCCCTCCGTGCAAAACAATAACCAGTACAGGTAAGTAATCAGCTACTTTCAATTCTCTTTGACCATCTTGCTTATGCTTATTCAGTCACTACACACATTTACCATATCAAACTTGCAATAGAAGCCAATTTTTAATTTTCTGTCATTGTACAGTTGTACTTATGATTCCCCAGTCTAATACACAATATGATTGTGTTCACTGGAAAAAACTGTCTTTTAAATTATGACTAAAGCACCTAACGGCTTTAAGTTATTTATCGGACTGAACAAAGGCTTTAGACCCAACCTTTGCTCTCATATTGCCAAAGACTATAATTAAATTTTAATTGACAACCTGAATCCATCCCAAGAGATATTTTCTCATCTCTCCCAAGGACTTGCAGGGTATTTTTCCCTGGACTTAGCTTGCACTTGCCCAGAGTTGAAAAGTGCTCACATGAGCATTTTTTTTTTTTTGCCAGGCTGTCATGGTTTAGGCTTGGGCTGATCACTAGACAAATGACAGATACTTTCTGTTAACCTCTCTCCCTTCCTAAAGGGGAAGAGAAAGGCAATGAGGGAGAGAGATTTACTGATTGGAAAAGAAAACTAAACCAGCTTTAATGAAAATAGTAATAATAATAAAATGGAACACATACAAATATATACAAACCCAGTATCAAACCCAACCTCCGATGGCACTGATGTCACCATCACCACTGATGCTGCAGAGCAGGCCCTGAGGATATCCCAGGCTGGACTCTGCAGCAAATGGGAGCTAGATTCAGAAACGCATGGATTGGGATCAAAGGCAAAGACGACAGAGTCCTCCTTGGACATCAGACATTGAAGAAGTATGACCCTCGTGATCTCTCAGCTTTATACTGAACATGATGGATATGGGATGGAATCCCGTGCTGGTCAGTTTAGGATCAACTCTCTGGTCCACTCCTCTCTACAGGTATGGCCTTTTACTTTGTGCACCCCCAACACTGTCTGCAAAAATACCCTGTTAACTTCAGAAAGCGCTGTTAGTTGGAAGAGACAACTGAAAAGTAAAATCATTGAACAGAATTGGTTCTGTTCTAACTCAAACTAGGTCACAAGCTTATTTCAAACCCCTGTTCTAGAACAAGTAGCACACCTAACCTTTGTTTGAATCAAAGGCCTTTCATTTGTATGTGATAGATGAGAACCCTTGAGCATGTTGGTGGTCATCCCCCGTGGCTAGGCCTCCCAGAAACCCATTGTGCACCTGCACCAACACCTCCTGCAGCTCCAGTCTGAATAGAGAAAACCCTTGACTAGTTGCCTCTGACCTTATCTTTCAGTGGTGAGGTTTTGAGAAACTCGGCAAGGAGAAGGTATTCACTCTTCCAGCCTACAACTCATCAGAAAAGGACTGACTGCTGGAACTGTCAACTGTCACCTCTACAGCTCATGTTGAGCCTTCAGAGCTTCCCTCGTCAAAGGAGGAAGGAAAGAACTGGTAGAGGAGAGCACACACTAAGCCATTTGGCCCAGCAGGAGTTCACTTAACTGCATTTACGTTCTACACAGACACCTCTTCCCAACCTGCCCATGTCACCCTTAAGTGAACATTTCCATATTGAAGTCCTATCTCCATGAACACTCCTAACCACATTCAGTTAGACAAGAAGCAGAGTTAGCAGAATCAGTCATGATCATCTTATAATACATTCTAGTGACCGCCCAAGTGAAGGGGTATAGCCATCTCAATGCAGATCAACCTGTGGACTACAATTACTGTTTCAGAATTGAAGATGGGAGCAATCATATGTTGCCCACCACCCACAGTATCTGTGCCTTCCATTGTGCATTCCTATTTCAGGCTATACAGAAATAAATAGGGGAGACCACAGAGAGCTGTTATATTCATTCATGTTGTGCTTATGCACTTATATTTTTCTTTTGAATATTAAAATTAGTGTATATTACACATTGAGAGGAGATGATACTGCAGCATTTCATTTGAACTCTTCCCACAATAAGCATCTTTATACTCTATTTCAACACAACTAATCTTTTTCCACAGGACTGATGATGTATAAAATAGTCATCACTGATGGTGCTGCTTGCCACAAAGTTATAAAATTTACAGTGCAAGGCAGATGGGTGAAACATAGCCAAGCCTTCTTGCAGGGCTGTGGCACAGGCACCATATTACACGCAAGCATATATCTGCTACTTTCATTTTAATCTACAGCTCCCTAATTTTAAAACACCTTACTTTGTAAGGAGTAAAGTATTATGCCCTCTGCAGTGAGCTAGCACATGTTCTCAGACAGACACAATAGAAACATTTGCACAGAGCCTACAAAAAGGAATTATTCACTCTGCACACAGAGAAACTGTTGAATATGTGCCGAAGAATTCAAAAGCATTTAAAACACTGGAGACAGAGAAAAAGACAAGACAGATCACAGGAAGATGGAGCAGGCAAAATAATGAGTGGCAAGGAGGGAGACAGAGAAAACAAGATGAATACTGAAGTACCATCACATTAAGAAAAAAAACAAAACCAAAAAAAAAAACCAAAACAACCAAGCACACACACCAAGCAACAAACAAAAAAAAACCCACAGTAACACAAATTTTAAATATTTTTTTTCTAGTCAGGTTGTGAAGGTAGATGGGACATCTGATACAGGCAGTATATTTTTATTCTGGAAGCAGCCTGGCTCTGCCTCCTGGTAGTGTAGTTTATTCCTACAAAAGACTACCACCTAAGAAGAGAAACCCACAGCTATAGATTCTCTATAATCTAAAACAATGAGACCTAGAAAAGTTAAAGTAAGCAAGGCAATTAAAGAGTAAGGCAAAGGAGATAAAACAT
>NW_008615707.1:0-15779 GCF_000691845.1 Merops nubicus | reverse complement strand
AGCAGGAATCAACTGCAGGGTTTTTATTTATTTGAAAGAAACATTTTCATTTTATATCTTTTACTGCAGCCTTGGTTCATATTCAAAGCATTCAGCTCTCTGCAGGATTTCCTTTGACTCCAGCCAGATTTGGATCAGTTCATGAAAACACAGGTTCTCTTCCCATTATCATGAAAGATGCACTGTACACAGGCAATTTCAGCAAGATGCTCACCCATACACCTACAACTTGGAAATCACTTAGGTAGCAGTTCCATCCCCATGAGTTATTTTGCTTTAAAAATCAAGTCTCTTTAAAGATGCATTAGAATGATTGCTCCGCTTCAGTGGGATTGCATTAGTAGGTCCGTGAATATTGTCTCGTGGTCAGAATACACAGTTGTTTTCTGTATTACAGTATTATCTAGCTAGGATAGAAATATTGGACTGGGGAGGCAGTTTATGTTGCACTCCTTGGTACATCTCAGTATACACATTAGTGGGATAATACTCAGTCATGTGCCTGATTTTTTCTCAAATCACCGGCACCGTGAAACAACAGCAAAGTGAGAAACAGTGTTGTCAAAGTTTAAAATGTCTGCACTTAACTCAGAACATATTCCTTTGTTGGCCTTTCCAGTAGAGAGTAGCTGGTTTTCACAGAAAATTGATACCAAATTGCGTTTGAAGAGCATGGCTCTAGCTACCCTTGAACTTCTAAAGCAAAGAAAGCTGTATCTCTAAACCTGCAGAGATACATGGAGAGATAGAATAAGTTTTTCTCTTACTCTCCTTTTTTGAATTCAATTGCTGGCTCTACAGTTGCTTAACAGGAAACCTGTCCAAAAGCCTACAATTGTATGCTAGAATCGTACTTTGAGAGACTAATCCAAGTATCCCCAAATGTACTGTCTACAGACTTTTATTAAAGAATTCTTTTATATTCTTTTTTAGCAGTTTGTGAAGGCAGGTTTCACAATACTCATGATTTCTGGCTTCTAATTTATACTGGAAACAATGATAGTAGGTTTCATTTTCAGTGAAGAGCCAGACTCTTTGGCAGGGGCAGTAATATCAAGTTATCCAATGGCCTCTGCACACAAGCAGCTTATTGTTCTTGTTATCCACAGCCCATCAGAAGGTGCTGCAGGAGGGAGAGCCTCATCCATGCTGTTGCGCCACTCGCCCCTTGTCTCAAAGCCTGAGCGATGTGGATGCCAGCTCTGCTCTGTGCCAGCAGCAGCTCCTGGGCCAAGGGATGTGGAAAACACTCTCCTGGCAGAGAGGCAGCAGCAGCTTCCCCCACACCCTTCCCAAAACTGCAAATACGCTGGACCTCAGCACTGACACAGCAGTACTTACAGAAACAGTTTTATGACTTTGTTTCCAGCTGCTTAATCAGGGTTTAATTCACAATGCAGTTTGGCTCCTTTCTTCAATTACTTGAGATCTTTGTTAAAAAACTTTGTGAAAAATTTAAGTTAAACACATCAGCTATTTTCAAATCCCTTCAAAGAATCAAAACAGGTTAATGAACTGCAACATGCTCTTAGTTAAATTGTGCTGTTCTGGCTCTATGTGGCTATATTTTTTTCAGGCCTTTAGTAACTGTTCTTAATTATACTTTCAATTCATTCCCTGAATGGACAGTGATACTGTCTACAGTGAGGTACACCACTTAAAAACAAAGCAAATATGCTTTGTTTATGTCATGGTTATATTATGACAATATAACCATGTATTTTATACCCTGCAGAGCATCAGAACAAAATTACTCAGACCAGTGACCAAAGGTGTCCTTTATGCCTTTTCCTTTCTTACTGGAGTAAATTCCCTTTAATAAAACTGAGTTGTTTCAATAACAAGAATAAAATCCTGGAAGCTGTTTTCCCATAATTCATCACATGTAACAGTGTTAATTCTTTTGCATTGTTTTCATTACCACTTGGATAAATACCATTTGGCGGCAGGGTGTTGTGAGTGTTGGAAGGATTAAAATTGTGAACTCATCTTTAGACTTTGCCCTAAGGTTATGAAAGAATGTTTAATTCCTGGAAAGGTGCTTTGAAAGCACACTGGTCCTACTTCTCTCGGTGAAAGTGGATGTAAATATCTCATTTCTGTTCCTAGCTGACCTTGTTGTTCTGGAAGAATAGAACAATATGGATGTCTTCACATACTAGCTTATACACATCTCTTATATTTTATCCCATTACATAGTTGCTTTTAAGGCACCACCAAAAACAACAAAAAAAAGAATATGTCTAAAACTTGAATATGTCTAGTCTGAAAAACAGTTACAAACACTTAAAAATTTAGCGCTTTTTTGAACCAGGGTGTTAAAGTCCACCTTGGTGTCTGAATCATGTGGGCTTTGATACTACAAGTGGATCCAAGTCTCAAAGCTGATGCTTTCTAGAGCTTGAATTCTAGCTTTTTTTATGCAATAAGGCAAGAATTATTTGGAACATACATATAATCAGAAATTGACATACCTCAAATGAGGATAAATTTGTATCCTTAGATTTCCTACAATATTTCCAGTCAGTTGGGTTGGAAAAGAGCATCACTTGTAAGCACTTGCTTTTCATCCTTATGCTAAGTTTGCCAGGCTTTAGACTAATGCATTTTCAGGTAGGTAAGTGACAGACTGGTACCAATTAAGTGCATCAGAGCAGTTTTATTTCTTGCATTTTGTATTTGTCCTCACAGCAGCTGTTTAAGAACGTATCTGTTCAAAGTAATAAATAATGTTTCACTTCTCATACAGCCAGCAGCATTCAAGAAGCATTTGCTGAGCAAATACACCATGTTACTTACCAAAAAAAGTGATTAACAATAATTGCTTATAATAATTTAAATATTGGCACCATACTATAAACTAGGGCTTAGGAACATGGTTATTAGTTCATGGTGCAGCCAAGACTATGGAGTCCAGACACAGATTTCCTTCTCATCCTCCAGATTCATCTTTGCAGACCACAGATATGAAAAAAAAATGGAGCGTTTTTTAAGCTAGGCTGAGGCTCTATGTTTTCTTTTTGTGAAAATGTGAAGGTGGTTATTTCTGCCTTCATCCAGAAATCCCTGCTTGGCCAAACCTGTCATTTTTAACAATTTTCAAATTCCTGTTCTGTACTTTGAGTCTCTAGTCCAGTGCCTTGTTGTGGTTTGAGGCTTGGAATGGGGTCATGACCTTCCAGCAACTGGGAGGACCCCCGGTGGGTGTGAAACCATTGTATTCCCTCCCCTTCCCACACACACTCTGATAAGAGGCAGGGAGTGGTTTCCAATTTCACTCCTGCCTTGGAGCTCGGAGAGGAAAGTTCTCCTTTCACTCCATGGGACCTTGGAACCATTTCTGAGGGTTTTGTATATTTTACTTTTTGTATTATTCCCCTAATCTTTGTATATATTATTTTCCTTATCTCCCTTTTTCATTTTCTGTTCCTTGTTGAACAATATACTTCATTTTTTTTTTTTCAAAAGTGTCTCTCTCTCTCTTGAGGGGGGGGGGGAGAGGCAAGAACATAGTTCTGTTCCATGTGGGTCCTGCCCTGAACCCCTTTTTACACGGAACCAGGACATGCCTTTATAAAGGTTCTGAGATTGTCTGGTGTGTTTGTATAAGCATCCATTATTCTTACACACTATCATTAGAGTTTCTCATCTGAAATAAAACCCAAATGCCTACAAATGCAGTATGCAGCAATATCCAAACCACAGTTGGCCTGACCCCAACATTAAGAATATTTCCTGTCTCTCAGTCATTGGTTAACTCTTGTTTGTATATCAATCCTGTAGAAAAGCAATGCCAGAGAGAAAGATAGATTCTTATCTCACTCCTGCCTACTTAGGACGTCAGAACAATGAATTGGTGGTGCACAAGAAGGAAATAAGGGACTAATGATTTCCCCTTTTATTGTAATTCTTTTACAATTCATCACACTGACTTGTAGATTTAGGGCTTCACAGTTAGACTTGCTGGCAACCAGCTACACTACAGAAGTGATTCATATATAGTCCTACAACAGAGACAGTTCTAGCACAAAAGATTAAATTCTGCCTGCATCCACGCTTTAAAAACAGCCTTCCCTGGAACCATGGAGACTGCCGATCAATAAGAGCACAGGCCTGCAGATGAGGACACAGGGATCGTGTTCCAAGCACGGTTGTAGCCTGTATCTAGTCACTTGACAGTCCCTTAGGAACCAGATCCAGCACAGAACTTATATTCAGCAATACTTCATCCTGAAACATTTGATCCCAAAGCAAATCTGGGGATTCTGTGTTTGGCACTGTTTTGCCAACTACTAGGCCTAACAGGAATGGCACAGCCAGCAGGAAGATAAATCAATAAGTGGACTGCATTGAATATAAAAAGGACATTCCATGAATGAACAGTCATTGGGGGTACAAACAAGCCAATTTGTTCACATGCAATTGACATTACCCCCAACGATCCCAACAAAGATATCGCCCGACTGACAATAGGCGGAACAAAGAGCCAAGGTTTCCCATGGATGGAATGGGAAACAGCCAGATCAGGAAGTTAAACATATGAGATAAAGGTAGCCACATGGCCAGCTCTCACCCTCCTAGCCCACGTTCACAAAGGTCCAAGCTGACAGGGGCCCAGTTCCAGGGAGAGTCAGGAGGTCCTTCCTTAACCAGGAAGCTCTGTGAAGTGAGTCCACTTCACAGACAAACACTCCTCCCTTCCTGCATGTGGTCCCAGCTTTTATCCCCAAACGGGACACCTGACCTTTGGTTACTCAATGCAGGACCCCTGGGGCTCATTTCCCTTATGGCTCTCCAAATGGACAGGGTTTTTTTTTAAAAAAATAATATTTTTGGATCTAAATCCCATCTATCTATGCCCATTAAAATCCTATTTGTTAGTTTTGGTTCATTTCATCCATACCTCAGTATTTCAGTTTGTAACACTGGACTGATGTTCAGCTTCTTCACATGAGCAACATGAGCACTAAGCAGAAGTGTTTCCATTTTTTTTCAGCAGGTGGCAGAAACTGGTACAGCATACAAAGTTTAAAAAGTAAAATATGCATCTTAATGGGGCAGTGGCTGTAAACTCACATTCCATATAAGCTCCTCACAAAGCTTACAACAAAAGCAGACAGGAATGAATTACAACAAATACCCAATAAAAACAAAGATGTTTTTATATCTGCAGGCTATGTAACTTACATTATGATATATGATAAAGACAAAAGCTATGAAGAATTAGCTACTAATGACATACGGTTTAGTTCACTGACTATTATATTCCAAGTCATAGAATATTACTCACAACTAGTGCAACCAACAAGATTTAATAATACAAAAATCATTCAGCAAATAAAAGAAGAGAAGCCAACAAAGGGAAATAATTGCAAGCATAAGCACCTAATGAAGTGAAAACATGTCGATACAGAGCTAGTGAACTGGTTATATTGGAATTTATTTTTAATATACTGCATCAAACGAATCTATCAAGTAGAAACAAGAAACAAAAAGCCAGGTTGCACTGGTTTCTCTAGCCAAGTGTCTAAAAAACAAATCATATATATATATTCTTGAAGATAAGAACAAAAAACCCCAACAACTTGAACTGTATTCCTGAACTGTATTCCTGATAGCTTTATGTTGGTGTTTTACTGGCAGAATATGTTTCTACAGAGAGACAATAAATGCAGCATAACCGCAGAGGAGGAATGAAAATCACAGGTAGAATGGAAGCACATACAAGTTCTGCTGAAGGCACTCAGCACATTCAGGTTTAAGTAAATTTAAAAAATTCCTTATGTATCATATTTAATGCTGTAAATCCACCCTAGTTTGTAGGCTGTTTATCACATCCCAAAGCTGTCAAATACCTTCAATGTTAGTTTTAAAATGAATGCCAAGGCCTTAAACAAAACCAACTCTCTTTGTAAAACACATGCTCTGGTTCGGCCAAGAGCTACCAGGCAAACTGTAGGTGATGCTGAGTGAAATTCAAGCAAAATTATCACTGTCGTGATTTCTGGCCTTGAAATATACATTTGAGATCAAATTTCCTCATGCTACTTTAAACTGTGTTCCTGTAATTAACAGCAATCTAATTGGCAGGGACCATTTTAAATGGTCTAGGCCTAAAAATTTCATGTTTTCTTCAAACGGACAAAATTCATAGCTTTCAAAAAATCTTCTGCCTATGAACCTGGCAAAAAGACAATGTGAAAGTGTTGTAAATTTATATATTGAAATATTATCGTGACAAAGAAACTTAAGAAACCTACCTCATTTACAGGTTGAGTGTGCTCTGGCAGTGAAGGCAGTCAGCAGCATCCTGGGCTGTGTTAACAGTGTAACTGGCAGAGAATGAGAAGCAATTATTCTTCTCTTCTACTCATGAAATCACCTTTAGAAAACTGCATCCAGTTTTGGGCTCCCAGTACAAACCAATTATCGATAACTTGGAGTGAGTTCAGCACAGTGCCACCAAGATGGTCAAGGAAGAGGAACACTTGCCCTGTGAGAGAGAGGCTGAAGAAACTGGGCTTGTTCAACATGAAGATTTAAGAGGACCTCGTGGCAGCCTCCCAAAACCTACAAAGAGCCACACAAGGAGAAAGAGTAAGCCTCTTCACAGTGGTGCCTTGTGGGAGGATGAGAAATAACAGACATTAGCAGAATCAAGAAAGATCCAGACTAAACACTAGATATAGCTTTTTCACTGTGAGGACAAGCAACAGAACAGATCGTCCAGAGAGTCTTTGAAGGTTTTCAAAACCAGGTGGGGGTGATGCCCTAAGTCACCTGGTCTGACCTCACAACTGATTCTACTTTGAGCAAAAGGTTGGACCAGCTGATCTCCTGTTGTCTCTTTTCACCTGTGTTATCCTAGGAATCTAGGAATATACAACTCCCAGAAATTCTGGGAAAATCAGCCTTAGGTAGGCATTTATAGTAGGCAGTGAAAACAGCCTCACTACTTGCATGCTCAAGACACATGCATTTGCAAACTACTAAGCTTCTGTGCACCCCTGTGTGCAGTCACAATCCTTTACAAGAGCTCTAAAAACTTTGACTGACTGCTGCAAGATTGTGATATCTAACAAGGATCGCTTTTTTTTTTTTTAAAGACAGTAAAGCTAATGAAATACGTAATCGATGGGGCAATACATAACTGGACTTTGGCAATGGAGTCTACTTTTCTATTCTTCACTTCTTTCCTCTTGCCTCTTACAGGGTCAGTGCTTCAGGACCTCAGGAACCTCACCTGTGGAGCTGGTGCTCTACCTTGTGGGGACATTTTCTTTTCTCCTTCCTTCCTCTCTCCTCTCCTAAAAGCATGAGTTTGTGATACAAAAGAACCCTTTGAGCAGCTTTTTTCCCCCCCAGTGTTTCTTTTTTCTTTTTTTTTAAACTACATTTCAATAGCACTCATTGTTCTACAAATTATATTTTGGAGTAATTCCACATATAGAGGCCTTTCTTTTTTTAACTGGATTATTCCTTTCATTGAATCACATTTTGCCAATAGTAGCTTTAGGACCTGATTCTTCTCTTATTTACCCCATTGTTGATAAGCTACATAAGGTCATACAATTCAGATTCACACCTCTACAAAGGCCTCCCATTTTAAACACATACATTCCTCACTCATGTTTACAGATAACCTCCTGCCACTCTCTCTTCTAGAGCACTGCACTGCTACCAACCTGTGGAAAATACAGTAGGCTTGCTTTTTCTTTAAGCTCATTGTTCTGGAAGGTTTTACTGATAATATGTCATCTCTGACCTATCACTGAGTATACATTCAATTAAAAAAATTAAAATGAAACTTTCAAAAAAAAACAGTTTCCCAGAATTTGCATGTAGAGGTTTTTACATCATTCTTAATCTATTTTATGTAATAAAAACTGTAAAAAGAATGTATTGATAATAAGATCCTGTTGGCTAGAATAAAACAATGACAGCACAGTTTAGAAATTTAGATGCAACTGACTGCTGATCTCACATTCATTGCCTACATGTAGATGCAGCACTTCTAAAATCAATTACCTGCATACCCTCTAAAAACACACCACTGCTTCTTAAACTTTTATATTTGTATGCTGTGCAGCGTGCAGCTAAGTTACACAGCTTCAGACACATGCAAATGTGCTTTTCTTGGGTAGGTACTTTACCAGCTAAGGTAAATCATTAATGCACACCAGACAATTTCACCAACGGTTTTAATAAAGACAATGTTCAAGCTTACCAGAATTTTTAGACTGGTCTTTTTAGACCAGTCTTTTAGACAATGCCAAACCTGCAACTTTATATCATCTCACCTATACAATTTTTCACAACAGCTCTTCAACAAAAATCATGCATTCTCTAACTACAGAACTGTGAAAATACACACACATGTACTTATATATGCTGTGGTTAAAAGAAGATGCAGTGATTTTACTGGAAATTTAAAAAGGAGAAATTAATAAATAGAAATAGACTAAGATAAGCTATTTCAGCCTGAAAATACAAAAGTTATGAGATCCCTAAGGCTGAGGATAAAAATAGGAGCTTTATTTGTTCCTATTGAGCTTCTGCTATCCATACTCTTCACATTTATTTCTTATTTTAAGGAAAAGACTGAAACTAGTTTCTCAGATAGCATTACGCAGTAACACTTCTAGAAGAGTGCACTTGGAGCAAATGCAGATGCAGCAACATAAGCACATGTAGGAGCAGTCTTTCCAGGATGGAGTTAAAGAAAACTTTAGAAAGCTTAAGCTGCCAGTGCCAGATCTCCTCAGGAAGCGTGCTTTGGAATTAGGGAACAGCAGAACCACCTGACAACCTGGCTTGCTGTCGTCATCATCATCAAAAAAAAAAACAAACAAAAAAAAACAGCAGACTCTCCAAGGAGGAATGCCAATAATTTTTATAAACCACAGTTTTTGCTCCATGGGCCAGGCTAGGGGACCACACAGTTATCTATATACATGTTCTGCAGTTAGCATGCTGAGATGTGATGTCAATCCTATGCAGATTTCTCTTGTTTCCAGGCATGTGGCCATGCTGCTGCTTTGGGCTCTACATTCAGATGAGATGCAGCCATTTCTGGACACTTTGTGAGTGTAGTGCAGCAGTCCAGCCACCTCCCTTCCATGGAAGACAAGGCCACCAGGGCCTTCTTCTCCCTAAAGCCAATCCTGTCAGGCACAGTCTAGCTAATATCCACACTACAGTCACGCTGGCTGCTTAAATCAACAATACAAAGCACTTCACACTATGTAAGCATCTGTTTGCACAATGGAGAATAGAGCAGTTAGGAGGTTTATTTGAGTGTACAGCTAATTTGATGTGTACTGTGAATACAATGCACTGTACAGAACTGTGTTAGTGCGGGAAAGACAGCAAGCCCAGGGGAAGAAAGCTCTACTGCATGGAAGAGTCCTTTACATAACAGGTTGTACTTGCCCTTTACTGAGAAATTTAACTGCCTTACATTGCTAAATGCACCAAAAATGAATTCAAAAGAGTATTGTTAAATTGTATATCCTGGGTCAGATCGTTTCCCCAAATTCCAGAAGTCCCTCTTTCAACGCTAAACCATTTGCGTAGATGTTTGTGCATATTTCTAGGTAGGAGCTTACTCATTTCCTTCTGGCATGAGTTCAACACTGCTTGAAACCTTCTCTTTCTCAAGCATGTGTGACAAGCCAGCCAGCACATCTTAAGCAAGAGAATATTTTTAATCACTAGTTTCACAGACTATAAATCCAAAATGGACAATTGTGATCACTGAATCTAATCTTCTAAATAACAGAGGCCAGAGATTCCCTCTTATGTGCCTCATGGACTAACCCCACAATCAGTTCCATGCAAATAGGCAAAATGTCTTTCCAGAACCTACAGAAATCACCACAGGCAGTGAGGGGCACCATCGCTTGACTTGGTCACTGGCTTCTCTTGAAAGCTCAGAGTCAATCAAAATATTCAGGTCACTTTCAGAACTCTGTTATTGTCATAACCATGCATATCTTGATTCCTGAGGGCTGCTAGGTAGACCTACAAGTTAAGTAATTCCAGAGCAATTCCAGGCATTTGCAATGAAACTAGGCTATTGTATAGTAGAGTCAATAAACCTCCTTACCCCTGTGTTATGTGATGGTCATTTTTCACAAAATGGTTTCTGTAGCAGCAAAGAATTAGTTACCTGCTTACAATACCGAAAGCTGCTCTGTCATACCAACATTATACACCCACAAATGTAAACTACTCTTCCCCAGACACTTGTTATAGCCACTAAAAATATTCTAATAGCCTGCTTCTCTGATTGTGTGGCCATAGTCAATGTACTGCTACAACTAATTCTCAAATCAAAACTTTACTTTGACAAGTTTCAGCTTATATAAATATCTTCCAGTAAGTGTGCCAAATCAAATCCTCCATCCACAACCATCTCTAATATTACAGACAGCTGTAGTCATAACCCAAAACAGTTTTAAGTCTGCTTCTTCCTCTTCCTCTCCAACACATAGCTTTGTTCAGAGAGTAAATTTAATGTTTTTGTGGTATGTGCTTGATAGCCTTGATCACACCAGACCTTCCAGCCTTAATCTGCCCTATATTGCTACAGACTAAGTTGCAGCTTGTGGTAGGTCAGTAATTTTGGAACATCAATATTTCAAAATACCTTATGGCTCTATGGAGTTAATAGTGTCATTTAAATATAGACCTACTAAAGAGTCAAGGTATGCAACAAGTAAGATCTAAATTATGTATTGTGACTCCTGGACACAAAATGAACTACAGGAGATTAGCTTGCTGTATCAGTTACATCATTGGATATGTTTAACTGCAGAGAAGTAATTCCATACAGGCACCGTTCAGAATAGGAAAAAAGCACCATTTTCATACACATTATGAAGTTATTTCAAACAGGTTCCCTTGCTGGGATCTAGCAGACAGAAGCACATGAAGCAAAGACTGATTTTAGAGAGATGAATGGAAGATGCAGGGAATTCCACATTTCTGCTGATAGGCTAGATGTTTGTCAGGTTCCCCAAATGTCCTTTGTTTACTCTCCAAATTAATGCCTTGATTTTTTTTACCCATCCAATTTTTCTTTGAAAAGGGAAAGTGAGATAGTTCTCTTGCCCCTAGGTTAAGAAGTTCTCATTGCTGTGTCCCACCCTGACATTCACAAAGAGCATCATGGAAACTCTTTTTTGTCTATCTTCTTCTAAGTACTTCACATAAACACAAAGAACAAGTGTCAGGCAGGAGATTATGACAGGAGACCACAAGAAAACCACTAAACACATAGTTCAGGTGAAAATTAAAAAACAAATAAACAAACAAAAAACAACAACAACAACAAAAACAACCATCAGTTTCTTTCCTAAAGTTTGTACCTATCAGGAGTCATGGACTAAGAAGATACCAGATAGTATATTAAAAAATGTTAGCTTCATTAAAAGCAGTTAGGCATTTGAAACAAAAACTACCTAAATTAAGTATCTATAATTAAAAATTATTTCTAAACCACCTCGATTTTTTGCTTGGTATAATGAAAGGTTTGAGGGAATAACAGAAAACAAAAATGGAATAAACATCACAAAATAATGTGCATTCACTGCAGGCAACTTCAAAGACAAGACATGTTCACCTCTTCCTAAAACGAATAAGCAATCAAACTACACATATCGTAAAGGAGATAGAAAGGGTCTGGTTTTGGGTTGTTTTGGGTTTTGTTTCAGTTGAGTATGGTTGCCAGGGCAAGGAACTAAAATTTCATGTATGTAAATCTAGATGCCAGGAAAAAAAAAAAAAGTAGGATGAGCTGCAGGAGGTAGGAGGATATCATAAAAGGTGATGCTCTTGTACCAGTTTGGGAATTGCAACTTCTATATCCATGTCAAATAGCTCAAGCTGTCTTGTTTCTTTCTCACCAGTACCCTCCTCTTTAAATCCTTCCTTCATTCTACATTTTTTAATGACTGCTCTGTTTTTCCCATAGACAGATGCCAAATGCCATCTTGTTTACTTAAACTAGTCCTCTAGTTAGGAAGAGCTAGTTTGCATAATTCTTTGTTTTTATAGTGACCACAAATGCCAGGTAGTACCATGCACTTATTATTTTGGGCTTCTTCAGATTGTCCCTTTGGCCACATAAGTAGTATTCACTCAGAGAAAATGAATCTCTATATTTTTAAAAAAAGAAAAAAAACCCACACAACCCCATACCAAACTAAAAACCTCTTGAAATTTCAGTGAAAATTTAAAACATTGACCTTTCCAGTTAGGTTTCATTACTGTTCTAAGGTCATCATGAGCCTACACAGTGATTTTGAGGGAAAAAAATTCCACATTTAATAACAATTAATGGCTTGAGAGTCTAATGTGGACTAGAAACACATGTCATGGCTGAGATGCAAAGGTGCAGTGCAATGGGTCTTCTTTGTCTTGAGTATTTCCACCCACATTTCAATGGCTGTTCTGACAGTGGTCCCAAGGACCCTTGCTGCACTCTCCAACATCTGCTCTGCAGAACACTCACCAGAATTCCTGACTCAGACTCATGTGATGACACTTGCAGGATTCTCATTTTGTAGTGACTGTGCTCAAATTCAGGCAAAAACAAGGATGACCTACCACACAGTCTTGTCTTACTGTCTCACTACATGGCTGCAGACTGATCACATCACCAGTCTATTATCTCTCTTGCCACCAGCTTGAGTTTGCAATTATTTTTCTATAGGGACCACAGTGTTCTTTTCATAAGCAACTTTCTTTTTTTTTTTTTTTTTTTTAAATTCAGATTCACCCAGCAGAACTGACTCAAAGGCTGGATAACTGGAAAATATAATGTTTAAAAAAATTGATACTGGGCTGACAAGCGAAACAATCTAACGATGCAACAGAAAATGGACTGTTTCAGACTGTATGTGAATACTGGCTATTTCACAAGCTCAGACTAAGCTGTTCCCCAGTTCACTGAAATTACACCCATTCCCCATAAAAATAACAACAGGACCTATTCCCACAGATCTCTTTGGCATGTGACTGCAGTACAAATGTGAGTTAGCACAGAGAAGGAGTAATTCAGCATTATCACTCTTACATGTCACTAACAGAGAGTAAGTCTCTAAGGTTTAGGATTAAGGGTAAAATATTTTCACTAGAGCAAATAAAACCTTTACAACTACCAAACAAGATTATCAAAATGCATTTGCAAAGAGCTACAGAACATGAAAAAAAAAGGGCAATTAAAAAATGTAGCAGTATTTCTGAATACTGTAACTGGACACTTGCAGCCTGAGAGGATTCTGACTAGCTTTTCTTGGGGTCCAAACACCAATGACAAAGACAGTCCCAGCATACTTAATGACTGTTAAATCAACTGGTAGTGTCTGATAAAGGCTAGCTTAGTTGAGTGCTACTACAAACCCCAAAACTAAGGAAAGTGTTGTGCTTTATCAAGCCTTGGACTTGCTATGAACTGACAACATGGTGTAGTTTATAGCTTTGCTTCAGAGTGCTCCGGTATCACCTCTCATTGTGCTTGCCCTTTCACAAAACAATTGTGCCCACCCTGGCAAGCCATACAATACCTGAACAATTAATATGGTTTTGCCAGTCACTGGAAATATCACAGGTGAGAGTTCAACATAGCACTGGGTCAAAATAGGGCAACAAACATTTTTTTGTGGTCGCGTCTGGTCTTCTTTTATTGTATACTCTTCTCAGCATAAGAACAAGAGATAAAAACATAACTTTTCCCTCATAACGTTTCTTCCATTTTCTATGGACTATAATAACAAAATGTCATTTCTCTCTCTCAATGTGTTTTCTAGCCCACTGTTCCAAAGAGAAGCAGAGAAGGCCACTAGGAATCAACATAGGTAAGGATTTCCTGTCAAGTCTACTTAAAAACAAGTTTGCTGTGCAGTTTGTGAAGACAGTAACTTGCAGGAGTATAATCTGTCAAGAGGTTTTTATGAGATGAAAGTTAATGATCAGCGCAACACAATTCTGAGTACAGTGAAATCTTCAGTGACCTTTAGCATTAAAAATGGAAGCCTCACTTGTGCTTAATTTGTGCTTAGTCGCATCTGCTTGTCCATATGCTTCTGTGTGGACTTTAAAAATAGATTCAGTCACCAATTAAGTCTGCTTTAGTAAAAAAGAAATCACTGTGAACTCTAAAACAAAAGTCAGCACAAGAAGTCAGTGCAGTTTAATGCTGAAATGAATATGAATTTCCATCAAACCCCACCGGAGAAACTCCAAAGGACTAAATAGTCACAGAGACAGACAAAACTTCAAGTGGTTGCCACAATTCCACACTCATATCCACTCAGTAGCTATCACATGCTAGAGAGGCATGCACATTAGAGATTTTTATCCAATGTGCCACAGTCCTTAAGCCTGAGTTTCTATTTTCAGGCAGGTGCACTTTGAGAGTATGCTGCAGTCCAAGATCACATATACAACCTTCTGAGCAGTCCTGCTGGGGAACCTGCTGAAGTGAACTACAGATCCCTCCCTGCAGAAAAGGGCATGGTCTTGGTGCATGTCCCTGAGACTCAGGCTAATGGCTAATTCCCAAGCATGATGGCTATAAAGTGAGTACAACTGAGTGTCTAGACTTCTTTTCAGCAGTGGGCTCTTGCAGCCTGATCATGACTGTAGGCCAAACAGCTTTTTGTTTATTGCACTGAGCAACACAACTGGGGTGACCCTCCACAGGAGCTCCTTATGGAAATCCTACTTTGGTCATAAACGACTCGGTGGCAATGCTTCTATATAATTTCTCTTTACACAAGGTACAGCAAAAGGCCTTTTTCTTTTTATTTTTTTTTTTCATTTCAATTTATATTTAATTATATTCTCATTATGTATATTTATATTCTATATGTTTGTTTTGCATTCTGTAAAAAGAATATCCTTTAATTATGTTTAGAGAGTGAGAAAAGTGATTCCTAACATAGGAGATTTTGAAGGGGTTAACCTGAGGGATACATTTGTACACCACACATAGGAACAGGTTGGTCGAACAACTCAAGAACATTTTCAGCACAGATGAGCCTTAAAAGAGATATTATGTATAGTCATATAAGACTTTTGTTTTTTTTTTCTCTGAACACAGTAAAATTTAAGTAGCAGAAGGTTTGCTTACAACAGAAACATTTTGAAATACAATTTATTTTGCTTTGTTTCATACTTTAGGCTTACTTTACTACTCTTGTTGACAGATGTGTTGTTTCTATGCATCCAACTCTTCCTCTGCTGGTCCATCGCCATCAAATCTGTATATTAATAGTCCTCCAATATCATTCACCCCTTACTGTGTTTTGCCTTGGTACAGGTGGGAAAATAAGTAAGAAAAAAAAAAATAGGACAATGGAACTGAGAACCTAAAAGCACTTACGAGAGTACTCTTAAAACAAGACCCTAGCCTTCAACTTTCTTTTTGTCAAGACAGTTTTCTAAAATGAAATGTTTGCCTGCAGCACCAGCAAACCTATACTCCTCCCCGGAACAGCACAAACTATGCTACTTGACCAGCACTGGAAACTTGGTCTTAAACCGAAGCTGTTTGGTCTTAAACCGAAGCCGACCGTGCGAGGAGCCCCTCAGGTCCCCGCACGCGGCGGAGCTCCAAATTCAGCAGGGTCTGAAGGAACGGCCTCCCCCTCCCCCGGGACCTGCCTCAGCCCGGCCCGGCCCCCATCCCGCCCTGAAAGTTTCCCTCTGCCAGGCGGGAAGGTTCCCGGCCCTCAGGGACAGGCCCCGGGGCGGGGTGTGCGAGGAGAGGG
>NW_008615706.1:51677-86657 GCF_000691845.1 Merops nubicus | reverse complement strand
GTACGTCGGCCCGGGCCCCGCAGCGTGCCAGGCAAGGGAGAAGGCGCTGGCTTTAAAAATACAAAGCAAATGCTACCTGTAGGCTTTACCTTTCAAAATGAATTCGTTTTGCATGCCAAAGCTTTTTAAAATATACATATATATCACAGTAGAAAATTTGAAGTTATTTTATTATTTCTAAATGGAAATAGAGCCCAGGACGATTACTCCATACTAGAAACTGACCTCAGAGAAACAGATTGCAAATTCATTGCAAATTCACTGAAGTTACAGATAACTAACATTTTTTACTGTTCCTTTTGGCCTCCGCCACAAACATATCTTACAAACAAATCTATTAAAAAAAAACCCCAGCACCCAATACACAAAAGGAATTAGGCTGCAAGAGTTAAAAAAGGTCCAAAACGTTTTACAAAGACTATAAACAACAGTGATGCAGAATACACAAATAACGCGGCTTGCAGCCAGACCTCAAATAAAACAGAAGAGTCCTGGAGTTTCCAGTGCAAAACTTATGTACAAGATGAATTGAGAATAAAATGTGATGCCTTTAGCAACAACTTGCAACAGATCTGTGGTTGAGAAAGTCACACTAGAAAGCAGCCAAAACATTGCCACGTTAAGGAAGAGACAAAGGGGAAACACTTTACGATCATGTAGTTCCCTCATTTTAATTGCTACCTATATTAGGCATCAGGCGCAATTAGGTCATTGATTGCTTGTTTAAAAGATTTAAACCAGTGACATTCTGTTGGAGAAAACGTGCCAAGGGTTTCTGTATGCTTATAAAGCACATATGTTTTTGATACTGAAAAGTTAAAGAACATTCTACAGCTGAAAAAATGGAAGTATCCAGCAACTCAGACTCCTTCGCTTCTGTTTCTGGAAGGGATGGCTTCATTTCTTTCTGACCACTTTCTCTCAATTCCTGTTTTCCTCTAAAGCTGTGTAATACTACTTCTCACAGGGACAGTAAAACTTAATTGTTCTGCTATTTGAGGTCAGCTCAAGAGAGGCCAAGTATTACAAAGAGATGGATCACTAACAAAGTGTACGCTCTATTCCTACTCTTGTACACGAGTTGGTGTACACATGAAAATCCAGTTCTGAAAAAGAAATAACCTAAAACTGACAAAGTTCAAGTGTTTTTATAAAAAAAGAACAAAAGCTAGATATTTTCACACCCTTTTTCTGATAAAACATTTCAGATTTATTTAAACTAAGATTGTATTACAGAAGATATTAACACTGGAAAAAATCCCCCACACTTAGTCAGAATATTAAAGGTTTTAGTTAATTCTGAGTTTGTTTTTACTTTTTTTTTTTTTTTTAAACTGTGCTCCCTTCTGTTGTAAGGCCACTTCTACTATATAATGTAAAGCAACTTTTACACAAGATTATCAGTACTTCATGCCTCAATGATTTCTTTTCCTGAATTAAGGTTTCCTTTATGTTCATTAACAGACTGAAATCCATCTTAACATCATGTTTACAATCAGAAAGTTCGTTGCGCATGGAGTTTGCAGTTTCTATATGAGGAAAGTCAGCACTTAGTGAAAATAAAATGTAAATTTAAACCACATAATTGGTATGATCTTGATGAGGGGAAAAAAACAGCCAAGCCTCAGCAGGCCCCTTCAAAGGGCATGTAAAAATTATTTATAAGAAGGGGCAGATAAACAACAGGAGAATACTGTTTTTTAAGTTTAGTGAGTTTCTTAATTATTGAAGTACTTGTAGTCTATCACGTATAGGCAGAAATGGTTATTTGAAAATTGTTATCAGATATCACTAAAAACCAAGGGCAGATATTCAGCATACATCACAGCTTATAATGCAAATCAGAACATCTGTACTGATGGTTCCTTTTGGATTTGCATTTATCTAAAAACTAGAAGTCTAAGAAGTTATTAAAGGAGATCCTGGAAAGCCACGAAAAAGGAATTAAAAGGTCAGGAACCATGCAAGGCTGCAGGTACCAACCTGCAAGCTTCCAGACCCTAACTGTTTTTTGGAGCCACCCACCTTGCTGATTCCCTCAGACTGTCCCAGACCCCATAATGCAATGCTCTGAAAGATTTTGTGGGTTGCTGCCCATAGTTTCTTTCAATAATCAAGTCATCTTCACCAAGTTTGAATGTGCAAAAACTTTCAAAGTCATGCTTACTAGCAAGTATTTCCTGCTTTTCCTCAGACACGAGAAATTCAAATGCCAAATTTAAGGATTGAGGCACCAAGTGATAGGTATCAGAAGCAACTGTAACCTTGCTGACCTGAAACAACTGGGTAGAAAGCAGCACTTGAATGTTATATAAAAAAAAAAAAAAAAGAAAAATTATCTGATACCAAGTGGACAAAAGTGTAACAGGACTGAAAATGTTTAGTTAATTTTATTGAGCTCATGAAGACAAGAATGTCTTGTACTTGTCCAAACCAGGGAATCTATGGAAAACTAAGATCAAGGAGAATTTAAGGTTCAAAAAGAGCTCTATTTTCTACACCAACAGTAACTGTTGAGCTCGTAAGGCTTCATCTAAAGTATTTAGACTAATGCAATGTCTTCCGTGTAGCCACAGCATGTTGTCCCTTGCAGAGACAAGACACAACAAATAAATACTGGAATATGACCTTGACAAGGGGAAAAAAGCAGCCAAGCCTCAGAGCAGGCCCCGTCAAAGGGCATGTACAAAAACCAAAAAGCAAAGTAAACACAACAATGAAAATGCTCTTCAGGGAACTCAAAAAAACCATAGCACCATCAACACCTCGCAATAGCAAAGTCAGTTGCATTTACTGCGGCTGTCTGAGCCACTGACAGAGATTAATCTTGCCCGTTTTGAGATATCTAAAGTAAACTGAAAAAGCCCCACAAGACCCCAGATGTCCTGTGCTCCTGAGGCACGGACCAGCACTTCCACACAGCAGCTGACGTGCCCTGTTTCAGGATGGGATGGATCTTCTGCTAAGCCTCCCTCTTTGTCTTCCCCCCCTGCAAATGAAAGTCAGGCTTTCACTGAACCTTGGGGTAGGCATCAAAACTGTAGTGACCTAAATCTCAGAAGAGAAATCCAACTTGTGCCTCCCAAAGCAAATGCTCCCTACTGCCTCTCATAAATTTGATTATGGGAGGAATGATTTCTGTCAAAAGTGACTTGTTTTTAACAATGATTTACATAGCAGGGAACTATGTCTTAAACCGTATTTTGCATCTGTATCTCTCCTAAAAGATTATTTTTATTACTTCATTAGCAAATATTTAGATGTTTGCTTGCAATTAAGATTGGCAACCTTTTATAACTAGGGAATACATTTGACGTGGTTAGCAATTCTATAGCTTATTAGATGCTAAATAGTAACGTTTCACCAGAAAATTATTGAGTGCCTTTTTTTCTTGATTATTTAACACTTCATTAGTTTGCATAGAGCTCTATTTGGATGCAAAGTAGAATAATATAAAAAAATAATAATTCTTGCATTGATCTGTTTTAAACATACTGGATACACTTATTAAATACATCTTGTTGACAAAGAGGACAGAACTGATTGTTTCTGGCTGGCACTGCCTTCAGCTTTTAGATACAGGAGATCTTTACCCTTCACAGATCTATTCTATATGTGGAAGGGGAAAAAAAAAACACAAGATTTTTTTCAGTTTCTAATCTTCTTCCAAGTTTGAACTAGTAGTTTGGATCTAGCTGGTTAAAGTGAAATTGAACTGTAAGAAGCAGCTACTGCTATCAGACTGTGGTTTTAGCACTTCAAAAACTTGCTTCCTTACTCCATAAAGAGGAAGGCTTTTGTGCTACTCCATTCATTGGTTCAGTGCATTCTCTTTAAGACTTTGGTAATATATAAGTGCTTAAAATTTTAAGATATTATAGTGCATACAGCTGTAACAGAAGTTATTGATTTCATACTTTGAGAGAAAATATTTGATTTAAATCAGCCTTTCCTAAAATAAATGTTTCTCTTCCCTCACTTGTTCTGGGGCAGTACAACGTGCAGGCTCTGGGGCTCACGGCAGCGGTAAGGTAGTACTACATTATGCTGCGGCGCCAAGCCCTGAGGCACCAACAGATGTTCAGTAAAGAGAGCTGCAGGTACGAGTTGCGACGTACTCCAGAAACCAGTTCTTTGTACATGTACATGCCAGCATTATGATATTCCTGTGCCCTTCCATGTTTTCTCATGAGAGAGTTTGATCAAAACCAGACTGCTCCCCATCCTTTTTAAAGGTCCTCTGTTGGTGGCAATCCAATTTTGGCTGCCATTTTTTCTTTGGAGACCCTCGGTCCCTCCCCTCACTATCAGGTATGTGATGTGATGTGGGAATGAAGAAGTATGAATCTTCTGGCAAGGAAGCCAGAAACATAAACAATTCCCTGGCAACTGTAATAGTTCCAAGTAAGAAATAGTTAACATTAAAAGCAACAGACCAGGCAGTACCAAGTTTCGTTTCCAACAGTCTGGCACCCTCACCAGCCTCTGCAGTCTTGAAGCTGTTGACTTGGGAAGGATCACTGGTCATGGAGACTCATGCCAAGTCTAAGGCAGATATTCTGTACACAGAGAGCAGCAGTTATGATTCCAGTCTGAAGATCAGGGTCTTCAGTAACAAAAATGCAAAGATGCCAAACAGAGACCTGACTTGCAAGGGCTTTTCTTTCTTATTTACCTATTGGTAATCCCTTCTAAAAACTAAACAGACCAAAACAACATCAACAACATTGAACCAACAGTGTAATAAGTCTTTTAAAACAGTTTAAGTACAGATCAGGTGTTTGATACATAACTGAAAAATGCAGATTTATTTAAATAAAGTTTTGACTAAATGCCTTAAAGAGAATTACACAATTATTGTATAGATTTAGGTGTTATATTATCAAATCACAGGTTGCACACAGAAGTGTATCTGTTGAAAAAGCTGATATAAAATTTTAATTTTTAATTGCTGAAAAGATGTTAAAACTTGCTTTATAGTTCTGTTACTACAAACTGTTGCAAAACATGTTTTCAGCTCTAGGTCTCGATGGTGTTAATGACAGCTGTTTGCACTGACAGCCATTTTAACACTGGAGCAATCTTCCAAGGAAAACCATCGAAGCTGTTTTCAAATTCAAGTCTCCTATCCAAGAAAGCTGGTGAAATTAAATGAAAAAAGCTGACTGCTGCTTAACAGCAGCATCTTACAGTCATCTTGTCGAATTGCATTCTGTTTTTTGGGAGACCATTTCACCAGTTGCGATGCTGAGTTATAATCCTGTTCTGTAGCATCCTTGTAATACATCTGTCAATTTGCTACTCTCTTATCGTTATATTGTATTTCAAGAAGCTACACGTAGAATCCCAATCTGCACACTCTGATGCTGATCAGCTAATACTGGCTTTTAGGGTCCTGTCTGCTTGGCTAGACTTTGTTTCCCTGGTTTGCTTATGAAAGAGTTGTGTGGAACGGTGTCCAAAGCCTTCTGAAAATCATGATGTAGCAATGAGTTCTTATCCCCATCCACAAGATCTGTCACCTTTTCACAGAAAGAAATTAGACTGGGTTTATATGACTTGACCATAGCAGATCAGTGGTTATGCACATCATGCACATCTTGCTGATGCTAACAGCAGGTTTTAATTTTTACTTGTCAGGAAAAAAAACCAAACCAAAACAAAAACAACAAAACACAAAACAGAGTTAATGTCAGGCCAGTTGAACTATAACTTCCATCTTCTCCTTTTTATCCTTAAATGTTAAAGCACTGTTTTTGCTTTTTTTCCCAGTCATCTGATACTTCTCTTGGCTTACATTAGTTTTCACAGATGACCTTAAAAATGCTTAAGTTCCTCAGATTAGTACCTTAAACATCAGGAAGAAATTCTCCAGGCCAAATATGACAACATGTCACTACTCTCTATCATTTTTTCTAGGTAAGCTTCTTGAGTCTTTGTCACTCATACCAACTGCACGAGCAATACACTGGCAGTTGAATTTTGACTTCTTGGATCAGTCATCACTGTAACAAACCAAAAAATTCAACACACAAATTGCAAAACTGAACCAAAGACACCGTCACTTGACATGTCAATAGCCATCCTCTTCTGAGCAGTCAGCACTTTTGTTAGTGCCGAGCTTTTACTACGTAGGTATTTATTCTCTGTCAGTTGACAGTTGTATCTCATCTACTTTTATCCCTATCTATTGACGCTACTGTTCAGTGGTATCTGAATCTCCACCTTCTGTAGCCTTCCCTGAGGAATTTGAAGTCAATGAAATTCCCCATTTAACTGAGCTGGTCTCTTATTACAGCTAGTCTCTGTCTCCTGCACTGGGATATACTTTCAGTCATGACCTGCTCATCTCCAAGGAACTGCCTTAACCTCCTAAGAGCCTCTCTTACCTCAGACTTGTCTTCTGTGACATCTTGCCTAGCAAGTCTCTGAAGTCTGCCTTCCTGAAGTCCAGTGATATTTTGATATTCTCCCTCCACCCTAGGAATCACGAATATTTAATTTCACTATCTTTCTTACACAAGTTGTCCAAAACCATAATTTTTTTTTCCTCTCTTACGGCTGAAGCAGTCATTCTTGATCCTGGCAGACTCATTCCTAGAGGGTATAATATTGTCTGTCCTAAATTAGACAGCAGTCAGATACTTTTAAGATGACATAAACCTGAACACTACAACTTGGCTACAAAACAAGATTTAGATTTGACGAGTTCTTAAAACATGATGCAACCTTCATGTGGGGAAAGTATTCTTATCCAGGAGGCATGTTTATGTGCTGGTGCACAAGTCCTGCTGACGCTCTCTGGTTGAGAGGCTCTTTCCTAACACTTGAGATAAACTGAATAGTGCACAGATCCTACCCACTAAGTTTATTCATAACCTGCAGCCAGGAAAAACTGTCCATATCCTATTGGCATTGTAACAGAGAGAGTGATTTAGTAAGCTGCAGAAATGAGTGAGGTCTCAAGCAGCTTACATCCCTACCTATAAGCATTTTTACCTAACGGTGGCGGAGATGAAAATTCTGAAATCTCACCTACAGTTGCAAACCCTGGACATTAAGAGAGAATCGGGTTTTGTACCAAAGCAGGATCAAAATAAGAATCATACATTATCTTAGAATATTTTACTGGTAAAACTAGAAGGCATTTCTGAGAATTCTTAAAGCAAGGCCATTTCAGTTTGCTAAGTTAAAGAGGAAAGAAAAGCGTTGTTCACTGCAGCTCACAAGCCACAGTTCCCTTGCTGATCCCTTCCCAGCACGCACACACAGACCTCACGTTTTGTGATACCCCTCCCTCCTTGAAAAGTGACATGGAGAACAACGGCAGAATGAAAGGTCTGAATAGATGGAGAGAAAATACACACAGTGTATTTTCTTTTCTGCACCCCTGGAAACCAGAAGCATTTCTGCTAGTGAAAGTTTCTATTGCAAATTTGGTTTTGGAGAAAATCATTCTTATATATTCAGAATTTTTAGCAGAGACTTTTCAAGTTCCTTTCCAGGAGCAGAGCTGTGCTCTTGGTTAGAGCCTGCAAATGCTGAGTATTGCATTAGATTAGCCCAAGTTTAGATCACTCATGTTCTCGTCTAATTTTAGTTGCATTACTTTTTTCATTTTGTTTTTAAGCTAAATTTTTAATAAAACACTTTAACTCTAGTGAAGCATTTTTAATTATTCTTTTCCGGAAGAACAACCCTACTTATTTACAACCAATTCTTAGCAGTCTCTGTGACAAGGCTGCTTCAAAACATGGCTTTTTGTATTGGTAACACTGAATAGTAACAGCCAGGTTCTTAATCAAATGTTTCTAATGAACATTAGAAGTTAAAGTAAACCTAGAAGATCTCACTGGAATGAAAAAAATGTGCATTTTCAAAACAGTTTCCTACAATGGAACATAACTATATTAATTTTTAAGTGGCTTCAAAGAAAATAATGAGGAAATAATTATTTTTGTTTTCTGCATGTCCCTTGTAGAACACAGTACGTTCTGTAACATACTGCCTATCACATTATAAGTATAAAAAGCCACTGCTCAGTCATCCAGTTCTCATTCAATTTGAAGATTCGTATGATTCACTTAGCTGATTTTTAAGCTTCACCTATCATATAAAGCTTTATTCTTCCTGATCATTTCTGTATTCTTCTATCACTGTCTTCCTCTTCCTGCTTTTCATACAATTTCACCATTTGGGGTGAAAGACGTCTGTGTAATTCAGAATCTAAAGAGCTCTTTTCTTTGCACATCCCTGCCACCATGATTCTCTCTGTATTTTCAACTAAATAAAACTTAAAAAGCTGTAACAGGCAAAGAAATTCTGAGTTCTATTGTATTTCTTCACAAGGAATGAGCAGCCTTGTCCAATACACTTTCCAACATTCAAGAAGGTAATACCACAACTGTAACATGGTTATATTGGTATTGAAAAATACTAATTTATAACTGAAACAATCTTGTGAACCCTAAAGCGTATTTACTCCCCAGATGAAATCTATGTTCTATATAGATGGTACAGTCATTTTTAGTGGACTTATACTTGCCCCAAAATGCAAAATGCTGTCTAGACAAATAGTCCCTGTCCCCCAAACTGACAATTGAAGAAAAGTTGTTCTTTCTTACAACTGAAGAAAAGCACACAAAGTATTGCCAGAAAGTAAGGGTGAAAAGTCCAGGGAGAAAGAAAGAATGAACACTTGCATATCTGATTATTCCTTGATGAACGTTGTCTTAAAGTAACAAATGAGATAGCAAAATGATAATGAACTAAATGTAAGTGCTTACAGTTAGAGAGATCAGACAAGTGTCCATGAACAGATACCCGTCTTAAGCCAGGCAGTAACAAGTTTGGAGAGAGATCTACCAGATGGCTTCTTAGTGGTAAAAGCTCATCATAGCACTTTTCTGTAAAGGTTAAGCAACATTCATGACCCAGCAGTAACTGATAGCTTTCTCTCTAAACTAACAAACAAAAAAGCACCCTAATGCAACATGTATCATCTAACTGAGCTTAAAAAAGTCAAGAAGAAACCAGCAACTATTTGGTTGGAATGGATTCTTGCTTACAGGCACAGCTCATGAAGTCCTCCTGATCTGAACAGTAAAATGAAGAAACCTCAAATGAAGAGAATTTTATAGTCATACATTTGGAACAACTGAAAATGGCCTCACAGTCCAAAGGAACAGCATATATATTTTCAAGAGACAGATGACATTCATGTTTCCATTAGACCATTTTTTTCCTTGCTGACACAAGTGTCAAGGAGTAAGAATGCACTCCGACTCCACAGTGGATGTTTAGTCTCTTACTAGACACCCAGTGTTACAGGATAAATAGCTGCTGCAGGAGCCTTAGCTACTTGCATAAACAGAAGTGGAACTTTATGGACCTCATCACACTCATGGCCCAATGCCTAAACAAAATAGGAATTATGACGAATTTACTTTTTATTCCATGTGATTGTAAGAAGATGACTTTACAAACTGTAAACACTGTTAATATTTTTACTTGATTTATTCCTATATAGTTTATTTCACACGTAGTAAACTTCCAAAATACTATTTTCAAGAAAAACAAACTAGAATTTCTGTAGATCTTCTCTTTTCGTTCCATCTAGACAGACAGCATGAAGAATAAGGCTAAACAGTATTTTACAATTCGTGTTACAATTTCTTTAGGGTGAAGAAGAAAATAGAACCCCGACTAGATTTGCTAGTTCATATTTTGTTACAATAACCAAGGTCTCAAATTTATATGAGTACCAAAGCATATAAAATAAGCTATGTATGTAGATCTACATTCTTTTGTCAGAACAAGTAAAACCTCAAAAACACTGAAAGAAGAATGTTGTGATTACAGTGCCATGAAAAGGTCCTATAGAAGAATGCTTTTGTCTCAACTTCAGTATGCAATTATTCCAATTTTTTTCTTGCATTACCATGAAGTAAAAACCAAACTCAAACCAAATGGGAGAAGAAAAGAGAAGGACGGCAGAACTGACTGCTGTACATGAGGACATGCCTGCAACACCCTAGCATTGTCATCACATAATCTGAAATCAACTTCCAAGAATTATGAATATAAGACACTGGAGTCTGAGGCTATACAAGTGAAGAAATTCTAAATAATTTGACATGGTAGACCAGCATCTTTTGAGATGACATTGAGAATTTTTTTTCCCCTTGTGAAAACAGTAGAAGCTCCACAGAATGCAATGAGATATGAATTAAGGTATCTCACTGGTGCTGAAGACACTGTACTAGCACTTATCACATTTTTAAGGCATTAAAAGTTAATGGAAGTAATTTTGCATGATGGAAATTAAGTGGTCTACATGTACAAATGTAGGCTATGTCTGTGCACTAGTTTGGATCCAAATTTAAACAAAACCTGCACCCTAGCTGCCTTATTTGTAACTTTCTGACATGCTCCATTCTCAACAGCCTTACGGGTGTGCAGCAGTATCTAGTTAGAATGCACCCCACTCAACAGTGCAACTGGGCACAAAAATTCCATCTTTCACTTGTGGAGCCTCACCTGACTCAGTAGGATTCAAGCTGAAGTTTATAGATGATGCATACCCATGCAGGAAATGAGTAGCAGGTTGCAAATTTGAGGTGAACATCTAGCGAAAGACACGGAACTGAGCCATAACAGAAACAGATGAGAAGAAAACATGCTTTTTTTCCCTCAAGAACAGTAGTAGACTCAACTTCTAAATGGACTTCTGTAGAATACATTGATAACTAATATTTGTGTTTGCCATGTGCTGAAGCAAAGAAAGGCAGTAATCACACTAAAAATACCTTGCCTGAAGAGTTCAAGGCCAGCTATAAGAAGTTTTGTGGCTTGGCAAGAAGAAACAATTCAAGCTAGGTGAAAAAATCCCAACATCTGCAGAACACGATGATAAACTACTAAAGTTTAACAGACGCACTCCTACTTGCTCTTGTAAATAACTAATAGTGACCATGTATTTCATGTGGCTTAATGCCCAGTAACATTCCACAGCTCACCAATAAAACAGGCACATGCACGAGGGAACAAAACTGATGTCCATTTAGATAAGCATCACTGATGATAAGCAAATAACTACTGCAGGTTACTTCTAAGAATAAAACTTTTTGTAAGACATTCCCAACTTGAACCACCTGTTTCTTTGTCTTAATCAGAGTTAATATGTAATCTTAAATCCATGTGTATATTAAGGCGATGATCGTGGCACTGAGACACACAAATTTTCCCAAGTCATCCAAAATCTTGGTATGAACCTTCTGTCAGATCCTCACATTTTCTTTTTGGATTCCCAATCCATGGCTTTGTTAAAGTTGGGGAGAAGAAGAAAAAGGTGAAGATTGTGGTTACATTCAATAAGCAATTAATGCTTATCTTCTAACTTAGAGCCAACATGTTTCTACACAGTCAGCTGTATGCCTTCTCTAGCTGATTCCAGTGACACAATGCAGACCCCAGTCCAGAAAATGTCTGTGCTTTTTACTTCGCATGACTAACCAAACCTACAGGCCTGAACAGAACTTGGAAAGGGATAATGGTAAATTAAATTAAATTTCTTCAGGAACAAGATTTACCTGGCTAGAAACATGTAAAAATGTGAAATTTAAAAATGAAAAAATGTTGTTTGCATCAAAGAAGCCATCAGAATATTTATTAAGAAGTACAAGCAGAAAAATGAAACTGATACTTGACGTTGAAAGAAATAGTTGAGTGCTGGATGAGAACAACAAAGGGAATCATTCAGAGACAAAATCAGTCAACAAAAAACTTCTTTTCTAAACTAAGTAGCTTTGGTTTTAGTTCTCAAAGCATGTACTCAAAATACAAGAAAGCAGTTGGAATATAGTTGACCTCAGCTTGCATGTCCAAAACATGCCTCAAATAGCACAGGTATTAATTTTGTAATTAAGAGGAAAGGAAGCAAAGTCAGGGCATTGGAAGTTTATTTCAAAACCTTTTGAAGACGAATGTCCACTGATGGTAAAGTAGCCTAAGCTCTAGTGCAGGGAAGACTTATATGCACCCTTTTTAAAAAACAGATAAAGCTGAAGATTTGCTTCCTTGGGCAGAACGCATCTGTGTTATCCGTGAAAAACCAATTAGAAACTAATTGGAAACAAACTCACCCACGGTTTGGTCTGTGCATCTCTTCCCAGAAATTCTGGTTAGGATAATATATTCTAAACCAATAATAATTAATACTGTTCTTTTCTGTCCTATACTTTGTTTCTTTAATGACCTCATAGACCTTGGCTTATCTTCTACTAATTAGGAGTGCAGTTGCCAGGTTTTCACTTTCAGAGTACGGATAATGTTGGTATCTGTATGTGGGACCCAGTTCTGCAGTATACTGCAACTGCTCCTCCAAAGATGCTATTTTGACAAAAATTCTATTAATGAGAAACATTTGTTTCCTTCACGTAAACTGTGTGTTCCATAAAACGTATCCACAATTGACAAGTTCCATGTAACTTTGGTCACAGAGAAATGTGCAAGGTCTGGAACCCTCTTAAGTATTTACTGGACTTTGAAACAGAAGGAAAAGGACCATAAACTGGACCCCTATGGGGGCATGCTGCTCAAAGCTGTGCTTGTATAACATTGGTCACACAGGGTATTTCTAACCCTGACCAGTTCATCACACCTTCAACTTTAACCTCCTACAACTTCTGCATCTATTCAAATGTACCAGTTGATGTCCCTTTAGCCAGGAAAGCGTAAAGCAAACAGATATAATAACCATTTCTTATGCATAATAATCTCTTTTAATATCTACAAAAGACTTCAAGGAACAACAACCTAAAGGTAAGCTCTGAAATCCATAGAAAGGCACCTGTCTTTTTTTGTTACATTTGGCCTTTGTGCTTTCACATCACAGGTTAAAAATATGCTAATACAGGTGAAACATTATTAAAATAATAATTAAATAGGAGTTTAAGTGCTGAGTCACAAATTTAAAAATCAATACTATGAAAAGTGTTTTGCTTTGACTGCGTATTAGGTAAAAGTGAAATGAGTTCATTTACTTAATGATGATTTTTACTACACTTCTAAATGAGTATATTCAAAAATACACTTCTCATGGGTTTATATCAGACACAGTTTATAATGAAAAGATTAGAACAATCTGGGTTGAAATGGCATTACAAAACAAAGCACTTAAAATTACTGAATAAAATCTTACAGCCAAGTATTTTGGATATTTGAAATCACCTTTCCTGGGTCATAATGCAAAGAGTGATACCTGTGCCAAGAAGTTCGAAAAAGGCTAACAACCCTCAAATATGGTTTGTTTTCGTCGTGTGTTTTTTTTGTTTGTTTGTTTGTTTGTTTGTTTGTTTTGTTTTGTTTTTTGTTTTTTTTTTAAGCAAGGCTGCAACTACAAAAATGGGTAGTTTAGCAGAAGAAACATCTTGCAACTAATATATTTGTGAAGTGAGGTATGGTAGCGCTGAAGTGCTACAGCGGGTTTCTGCATATTTAAACTTATTTCAGGTCAATTAGTTTGAAGTTTGAGATGGGCAGACTGCCGACTGCTTGCTGCAGTCTGCTGTCATACGACCCTCTGTGAGATGTCCAATGGCCTCGGAGAAGATACATTCAATTAAGCAAAAACTAACAACATGATCAGATATGAGTGAGCATATCTGGCAAGTGAGAAGGCAAAACGTAAGTAAAAACACAAGCATACAACTTAGAATAAACACACTTTCAAGCGTTTAACACTGTCAATATTTTTAAAAGAATTTAAATAATAAATGCGACTATTTTATACAGAACTGTACCATTTATTATACACACAAGTATATCAGTTCCCTTTGTTTACAAAGGCTGGTTACAGATATATGGAATGTTACAGTACCATCTTGCATAAAATTTTAGTACAATTCGTACTTCAAAAAAAGGGTGCAAAACACCAGCCTAATAAATCTGACTGAATTGAAATATTTTTAATTACATCATTAACACATACACAACAAGCTGTACATAAGCCCACTTTTCAACCAACACTTCAAGATACTGTAGCAAGTACATTAGATTATAAACGCTTCCCACTATTCAGTTAAGTTTATTAAAGGTTTGCACTGCTACTCACTCTGGACCCTTTAGGGTATAGGCTGTACTCATGAGTGACTGAGCTCTTGTTAGTACAGTTAAAAGGCAGTCAGCACTGGTTGCCAAAGTACTAGTCACAAGAGATTTCCTCAGAGAAACTTCGCCCAGGAACAAATGTTTTTGGAAACATTTTTTTTCCTTCAAAAATAATTAAAAAAAAAAAAGTTTTATGAGGTCAAGACTCTCCATTCTGTACCTTGGATGCTGGTGGATGCATGAAGTCCTTAAAGGGAACCAGTGCCTCTTTCAGAGCAGAGCACACCTCCGACGACGAGCAGGTGATACATTCTACTAAAGTCGGGTACAAGGCAATAACTTGGGCCCATGTGTTAGCATCAACTGCAGCGAAAAAAAAGAACAGATTGAATTCTTACTACCATCCAAATTCTCACAATAGATTTTTTCAATGGCTGTATAAATAAGGGCACATTTTGGTGCCTAAACATAGGTACCTAGAGCTATACAGACACCATGACATCTGTACAGGGCTCTCAGAAATGATGTAGGATTTCTGCAGGAGAGCCATGCTCTTTTCTGCAGCAGCAGCTGGAAGCCAGATGGGGTATCCATAAAATGATGCTATATACCTGGGTTTCTACATATGAGTCATTCACTGGGCTTTCTGGATGAAGAACTGACAAACTGAAGAGAATACTTTTATCAAATCTGTAGTACAGATACATTTTCTGCCTGCTTTCCTCAGCTATTGACAGAAAATTGAATTGGACACACATTTCACTTTTGGGAATTTGTCAGCAGTGAGACCTTCTACTAATTTAAAACCATACCAGGTGACAAGCGCTGTAGACAGCAGAGGGAGAAACACTGGACCAGTACACAAGAATATCCACAGTAAAGTTTGCTAGTCCAACAAGTGAAATTAAGTATTGCAGCATGAATCTTATCTATTATGTCACTTCCTTTCTTACATCTATTTTACCTGTTTTCAAATGACAATACAACCCTGATTTCAGACAACATTAATAATTTTCTTAAATAAAATCATTAAAATCTAGAAGAAGCGAGAGTGAAGCAATTCTCTAATCTGTCTACTGGTTCTTTTCACAAGAAAGCCTGCAGGAGGTTTGGCAGTCGCTGCCATATAGGGACCAGGGGAAGAATTTGTCCCGTTGCAGGAAGAGGGATGTGGGGAACAGCCGATATGAGTTGGGTATTCTACACCTCTACGAGAAAGGCCCAAAGAAGTAGTTCAGTTGCCTTCAGGGCTTGCTGAAAGGCTTTATGTATCCTGGCATAGTTCTGCCCTCAACCCTGGAGACCATGTTATGGTAAAAGTGGATGCTCAGTGATGCTGCAAGTGAGGTGCTGCCTCTTTCAGGAAACCCACCTGCCTGTGTTCTTCTGGGAAGGCTGTGCCCCATACAGCTGGTTTCACTAAAACCCCGGGCTAAGTTTTCTGGTGGGAACTTTCTATGCATACAGTGGATGCAGTTTACAGGAGGAACAGGGCACATGATTATAGTTGAAGTCCTCCATTTAATTCAGCCCTTTAATACATCTGTCAGCCACTTACTTGGGCATCAATGAGCTAAGAGATCTTTCTCTACACGGGGGGGGGGCGGGAGGTACTAGAGCAGAGAGGGAGGGGCATCCAGCCCACGAGGGTACGCCCCTAGCAGCCTGCCCCTGCGCTTAACGCGCACACCCGTTCAGCTGCGGAGCCCACCCCTCTGACCCCAGAGCGACCCATAAAGGCGTCGCCAGAAGAAAATGGGTCTAGCAAATTCTAGAATTCTATTACTATTTTATGGAAGATTTTTGGTTGGTTTGTCTTCAGAAGACAAGAAGCTCTACAAGCTATAAAAGGCACCATAAATTGAAGTTTTCTATTTTACTAAACATATCTTAGGACCTTATACTTCTAGGTATACTGGAAAAACTTTGTGGGTGGTTTGGCTTTTTGTGTGGGTGGGTGTTTTTTTTTTTTTTTTGGCAGCCTGCCACCTACATATAAACAGAATTACAAAATACTGAATCTTACGGATGACACTTTGCTTTCAAATTTGTGTGAAAATTACCACAGGAAAGAATAAACATCTCTGTGGAGGAGACACAATGTTATCTTGTTCAGAACCTTGTTGTTTAAGAATAACTTACCATTTTCAGGCTGAGTTTTTTTAAGTGAATCTATGAGGGTACTGACAGCTTTTAAAACAAATATGATTTCTGTTACTTGTTGCCTACAAAGGGAAAAATGCAAACAGTCAACTACTCATTTTTATTACACTATTCTTCTCAAGAATATGTTTTCTTTGAAACTTACACAATATTAAAAAAAAAAACAAAACCATGTAACAGAAACAGCTGCAATGAAGCCTACCAAAAAAAGGATATTTAAAGTTATAATCTGTCTTTAAATTTTCCCACAAGAACTGCTGTTGTCTTGGCTAGGATAGCATTAAATTTGATACTGGAAATATAACAGCATACATATCTCAATCTGAAAATACTCATGTACATGATTAACTGTAATGGTGAAAATAATAAGCTTCATCATTCATGATCAAAACCTTCAAAAGTTAAGTGAAATTTAAATAAGTTCCCATTTAAAAGAATTTCCTGGTACTTGGGTCAGCTTTTCTGTTACTTTAATAATGATTCCCGATGTTGCTGATTGAATATTGTATCTTATTTTCAAGGAGACCTTCCACCCCTCAATTTAGAAACTATACACAGCTCTACTGGGAATAAAAAGAAATCAGAAGTACTGCGTTACATATATCAGAAACATTGTAGAGTAACAGCAAACACTGGTTACTGAGTCACATTCCCATTCTTTCTGTAACAGCACTGAACATGACCGTTGTTATTTAAAGTTTTTTCAACAAAAATTTGGTATGAACATCTTCTTTGAAATGTCTTCCCCACAAACATTCCCCTGGCTTTAAATTTCACCCTGCCAGACACAGTGGGTTTTTTCCTGATCATAAAGTACTGGTAATACCTTTCATTTCCTAAAGACAATGTACCTACCGTGGAAGAGGACATTTGCCACTCAATCTCTCATCTTCTATGTAGCGA
The DNA here is from genome assembly GCF_000691845.1 of Merops nubicus. NCBI lineage: Eukaryota > Metazoa > Chordata > Aves > Coraciiformes > Meropidae > Merops > Merops nubicus. The sequence continues at coordinate 69,482 of NW_008615706.1, read as the reverse complement.
TGCAATACATCCTGTGACCTTTTCAGGAGCACAGAAAGCGCCATTCTAGAGATGTAGCCCTCCTGAGGAGTTGTGACTTTATTACTGAATGAAAACTGGAGCAGCGTTTCAAAACACACCTTAGAAAACTCCTCTCTCATTCGAATATCTATTTCGGCTTCTGTCAAAGTAAAATGTCATATTTAATTGTGTAGCATGCATGCCAATATACTACATGTTGCATTTATATTTTATTATGTGGTTTATTCTATTTTGCAAAAAGGTTGTTGCTCCTCCAGTATTAAAAAATATTAATAGTGATAAAAACAAATTAAGAATACATTCTAAGAAAAGGTGACTGCAACAATCACAATAGTTCCGAAAATAAAAGATACGCAACATGTCCAGTAACATGTCACCTACTTGACAGTGCTTTAATAAAAAAATATGATCAAATTATGTTTAAGAAAACCTGGCAACCTCAGTTCTGTATCGCCAAGCACTAATATTCGGTACCGTGCAAACCAAATATTTTTCTCTGTAATGGCCTATGTGCACTTTTTTTCATCTTGCCCAAAAAAGGATAAATGTTTTTTCTTAAAAGCAGAGAAGGTATCTGGTTAGGTACACCACACAATTATGCTACGGTCACTTAGTTTCTAAGAACAGGTTATTATGTCTGTCTTGTAATTGGCTAAAATTATTCCTAGAATTATTTCAGCTGGCACAATGCAAAAACAAACTATGTGGGAAGTACAAAGTAACACAAGTACAGTATTATACATGATACTGACCAAGAAGCAAGCAATTAATTTTTAAAAAGTCACAAGGAATGCCCAGCAACTTCCATGAAATAAAATACAGTTTATAAAAACAAGCTGGTTATCCAACAGTCTATACTGAATACATGCCATGGAACTTCAAGTTTTTAATCAGAGTAAGTACCCTCAACAGTTTCATTACTTTCTAGTAGGTTTAAACACTGTCTCTTTTGTCGTTCAGGTACCATACCTGTAAAGGAGGATGACTGAGAATGTATTGAGCCTTTATTGAGCATAGTCATTATCTGACCAACAAATTCCTTGGGAATAAAATTAGCATACGGCAGTATCTCTGTGCTGATAAGCTGCACCACCTAAAACAAATATATTTGTATTAGTTTTCTGAATATCAAAGTTGTAATTCTAGCATGAAGAAAACAGAAACATTAAACAAGAGGCATGCGTAATGAAACTTCACAAAATCTTCCAATTCTAGCTTTTGAAATTTGCGGATGTCAAAAAAATTATGTTCTTGCATGTAGCTTGCATTAAACTTGAAATAATAAGCTTTTTCTTTTCCCCACTTTTGTCAGAGTTTATGAAACAGTTATCACTCAGACTTCCACCAACTTTCAAAGTATGTTCTTCAAATCAAATTTGTTTTTGAGAAGAGAAGATCTAACATAGGAATCTCACTCTCTCCCTCCATCCATTCAGTATCATCACTATGACATCAGCACATATATCCCATGTTTACAATGTGACATCTGCAAAGCAGAACAAGTGAGCTAATTATCTAAACGAGGTTAAAGCAATGCACATTAACTGAAGTGCTTTCTATCCTTGGTCTTGATGCTCCCACTTAGGAACAAAGTAGGTTTAGATCTCTGTAAATTAAAGCAGGAGGATCTGAGTTCTGCTCACTGCAGACAAACTGCTCCTGCTTCTCATCCAGAAACCTTTGTGTCACAGCTGCCACTCTGGAGAGATGACAGACAATGCCACGTCTTCTCTGCAACTCCTTTTCTGTTGTACCCCTAATCCCTGCTCTGCTACATCTCTTCACCAGTCCCTCTTCACCCCAAGTATCATCTTCTCTAAACTTCCTTTGGCCTTATCCAACCAAACACGATCTCTTCTACAGCTACAGTGATCTCCCTATTGCACAAACAAAACATTGTTTCTTCCTTCATGTACAAGCTTTTCAGTACTAAGAACACATCTGGAAGGCAACGGTGCCACTGCTGACTGAATGGTCCCTCCTCAACGCAGAAAGCACTCTCACTTTAAACACCATCTTCCTCCAAGGTTACAATTACCTCTGTAATTGTTTGGCAATAACATCACAAGTAAGAATCAGATAATGGGTTAGAGGTAGAAAAACATTCTGGCTTAGCCACCCCACACCATTTCGACCATGAGGGGACAAGTAGCTGTTTCTGGCATGCTGCTTCGTCCTTTTTGCATAACTCTGAGACAGCTGAATTCTGAACCTATAAATTTCCTGTCTTGTTTTCCAAAAAGGAAAACAGTATCACAGAATAAATAATGAATGGATAGCTTTTTTTTAAAAATAATATTTCAGAACCAAACAATTTGTGAATGTCATTCACTTGTTATGTTCTACAGTATATTTGTTATAGTCTCCTTACCTCAACATCGATACTCTCATTCTTCTGAAATTCTTGAATTGAGAGATTATCAGGAGGTGTACTAAAAATAAACATACCATGTTATACTTTTAATTTCACAACATGTGTAAAGAGGTAAGTGTGGAAAAATGGATTACATTTGAAGATTTTACATGCATCAAGTTGGTACTACCATTTGGTAATGATTCACTTTTTAGAATAAAATCTTACAAAAAATGCTGATAAAAATTATTCAAAGGAGAGAAAGTAGCAAAACACTAAAATTGAAGAGTTACAATTGATGGACCTGATTGAGAACTTGCATCACCAACACTATTTTTCATATGTATCTCAAAGTAATCTCTTGCCTTACACGTGCAAAAGTCACATCATCTGTTTAGATGAGTCTGTGAAGCTATCATCAGGGGATCACCATTTATTACATTTTACTTTTTCCTCTATGCAGGATAAGAGACTTTTTATTTTCAGCAGTATGTTGGTAAAAACTTAATTTTAATTTTTACATTTTTTCTGCATTAATGAAACACAATTTTCATCAATGGGACATGACTTTGTCTTTTTCCTCGATACCTGCAATGACGTACTTGTTCTCATTCCTAATGGATTTCATGAACAGATATACCGGTTTTTACAAAGAGTAACTTTGAAGAAGTTCAGAACTCTGCAGTCCTTCCATTGTATATAAAAAAATATTTACAGATGAAATGTCCAGAAGTGATTCAGACATGAAAATTACCCAATACTTCACAAGATCTTACCTTACCTGCTTGCAAATTTGGAAATCTTGTATCATTTGATTGGAAATTTTATGCCAACCATCAATTGTGCAGTTTTCTCTGGTGAAATTTTATGTCATTTATTGAGTCCTTCCTTATACTTACTGGAATACTCATTCAGAGAAATAAAGTTCCTTTCCTTTGCTGGATTATGCTTCTCCCGAGTTATTGCGCCAAGTTCCTCAGCAGGACAGAAAGAGTAAAGGCCTTTCACTTAGCAATCAACTGCTTCAGCTGATGTGCCTACATTGGCATTTTAGTTTGGATCAGGCATGGGCTTTTCAAGTTAATCTTTTACACATCCCTGTTTATAAACCTTGGTTCATGTCTGGTCTCAGGAGTGTACAGAATGGGATTAATTTTTGATGAAATGAAACAAAAATCACATACACCAGGCTCTCATGGATGCTTGCATGACAGGAACCCACATTAGAGCTATTCTGAAATAAAATATCTAAAGCAAGCACTGTGCAGGTGAAGCATCCTCATCATGAACTGTTCTGCTTTATGGATCTGCTTCTACTGAGCTTTTAGGGGGAGGGGGAATAAAAACCAGAGGTGCTTCACGTAACAAATAAAACTCTGAAACACCATGCGTATAGTCCCATCATCATGGGATTGCCTGCCAAAATCTGCATGGATTCAACATACAAAAATTAGAGTATTAGGAAAAAATCAATTCTGAACCAATGGCAACCTGTGGTACAAGAACTTTCTGAGCTGCAAAAATTGGGAAGTCCAAGGAGCACATCATGTCCCTGTACTCAGCACTGATGAGGGCACACCTCAAATACTGTGTTCAGTTTTGGGCCTCTTGCTACAAGAAAGACACTGACATTCTGGAACATGTCCAAAGAAGGGCAGTGAAGCTGGTGAAGGGCCTGGAGCACAAGCCTTATGAGGAGTGTCTGAGGGAACTGGGGTTGTTTAGTCTGGAGAAAAGGAGGCTGAGGGGAGACCTTACTGCTCTCTACAACTGAAAGGGGGTTGTAGTGAGGTGGGGGTCAGTCTCCCAAGTAACAAGAGAAAGGACAAGAGGAAACAGCCTTAAGTTGTGCCAGGGGAGGTTTAGATTTGATATTAAGAAAAACTTGACAGAAAGGGCTATCAAGCATTGGAACGGGCTGCCTGGGGAAGTGGTGGAGTCACCATCCCTGGAGGTATTTAAAAGATGTGTAGATGAGGTCCTTAGAGACATGGTTTAGTGGTGGGCTTGGCAGCGTTAGGTTAATGGTTGGACTCGATGATCTTACAGGTATTTTCCAACCAAAACAATTCTATGATTCTATGATCATGATAACATCACTATGTGGTCACCTTACGCTCCTCTTTGGCTAGCCACTAATCCAACAGGAACAGCAGACAGATCTAGATATGTGTCTGTTCTGACCTAGTTACACTGTTGTCACTTTTCTGTTGGAGAGCAGAAGTCGGAATCCTCATGCCTATGTCTCTTCTAAAAATTAAAGACGGTTGCAAAACCCAGAGTTGTGGGTGCAGTTTCTCCATAGTGTTTGATTTGCACTGATGGTAACATCTTACTAGAGCTAATGTAATAACCATTAGCATTATCAAGAAAAATCAGAGACAAGGCTTTACAAAATTTAATATATGAAATTGTATTGATCTTATCTCCTTTTCCCATAGCTTTACTTTTTGTCTTTTTAAAATACTATAGAGCATCTTCAAACTGAGGAACAGTTTGGAAATCTGATGCATTGAAACAAATGGTTAGAAATACTGGAATTAATATTGCCTGTGGTCCTTCAGCTTGCTGCTATTTTGTGCGCCTGTGTGTTATGATGCATCTTGAACTAGGTGATTTTTTTTTTCTCCAGAGAAACTAACTGATGAAGTACATAGGATGGTCACTACTGAGAAGGAAGGGAAACGATAGGGTCAATATGCCCTGTCAAACATTCCCTGCCTAATTTATAGCAGAATAGGCAGATGTGAGGAAAACAGAGCTCCGGCCTGAACAAAGAACCAGGCTGTTCCGTAGGCAGACAAACGGGTGCCGTACTGTAGTGACAAGCAGACTGGCATCCTTTGGCTTATTTCCAAGCTCCCTCCCCAGCCCCCAGCTTCTCCTCCACCCCATCTTCCTGCCTGGGAAACAAGAGACATGTGGGTAGTTCAGAGCTAAGCACGTGCTCACTGGCAAGGCAGCTGCCAAATGTATGATCGTGGACCTGTGCCAGCCTTGTCCTCATGTGGGTGCCTGTCTGGGCCTGCCTTCTCCATCCCACTGCCAGTTTTAATCAAAGGTTTAAGAACTGTGGAGGCTTCTAAATCTCTGGTTAGTTTAACTGACAGGGTGTTTGAGATTTTTTTCTTCTCAGTGCTCCTATATAATGCTGATTGAGTCACATAAGATTTTTCCAAGATAGGCTTCCTGCCCCCCCCATCTTCTTGGTGCTTAGCATGAGACACCTGAAGTTCAGTCCACACACCTACCACTAATTTTCAGTTTTGACAATTATGACAGTATGCACCAATGTTCCTGCTTGAAAAGTAAATCTATCTCCTTTCCTCAAAGGGACTTTATATAGATAACTCCACCACTGCCTGTGAAACACTCAAGTCTAAAAAACCCAAAGATGAAAATCTGAAATACTGTATTTATTATTGTTTTGTGTGTTAGGCACTCAGAAAGTTTGGAGTTATATGTTGAAAACAAAGAACAAACTACTAAATAGCTGTTCCGTCAGTACCTTTTGTAACACATAAAGAAGTTAACTATGCAAGATCTTCAAACAGTAAACTGTTCTGACGTGTACAAATGCAGGTCATGTTGAAATACACACTTCATTCTGATACCTCCTAGTTCATGACTGACCTTCTGAGCTGCGGTTTACTTTAAAGAGGCACTAACACCTTTCTGTCCAGTCACCCGTATCTGATCTGCACATATATGCTACAGATCATGCTACATACTTATTCATGCAGCAAATTACTCCCAAGTGAACCGATTTTTGTAAGGTGCCCATATGAAATATCTATCTAGGGGCTCAAAGCTTTTGCTGGTCTGGTGCAGTACAGGCAAACGGCACCAGAAGGGTGAAGAGCTGGGGAAGATGAGAAGCAGCATGATGCAGACTGTTGCTATGTGCAGGCTTCCTAGGTACAGAGCTTCCAGCTGCTGCCCACTGTCTAGGGAGGGCTTTAGAGCCTAACAACAAAGAGCTAACAGCCACCCAGAGTCCTGCTGTGCACAGCAGCACTCTGCTGTGAAGCCTCTTTTTGGAGAGTATCGATTTAATTCCCTCATGTGAGCAGACTTCTGCTCTAGTAAATAATATATACACACACAGTTGTTGAATTTTATTTTATATAATGGTTTGATATGCTTCCATGAAAGCCTCTGGGAAAGAAGAGTGATATGAAATAATAAACAGACCAGCCTCTTACTAGAAGACAATTTTGTGTAAATTAAGTTACATGAAATGTCTTAATTTTTAAATGCCATTTTGATTTATAATAAAAATCAAGATTATTGTGCCTCCTCAGCAGTAGCTAGCTTTGGGGGGAAAAAAAAAAAAAAAAAAAAAAAAAAAAAAAAAAAAAAAAAAGCAAGCTGAAACTGATTGCTTGGAAGTTGTTAATTTTCTATGACAGTAACATTTTCCTTTTTCATTTACCGGGGCTCTATTTGACTATACTTGAAATTTCATGATGTACAAAGGTGCAGAGACCATTTCTGCTGTGCTTTGTACTTTTAAACATCAATGATGCATCTCCTCATTCAGGCCCAGAGCTGGCTTGAAATCCTGCTCCTTTCCAAAAGACAGGGACAAGGCCATGCAGAGGAGGTTTACTATTTTAAACACAGAGATTCACAAAGCTTTAATTTAAAGGTTCTAACCACAGTGACCCCTTGCATAACCAATGCCACCTCAATTTCATTGGTGGAAGCAATATTAGGCTATCTACACATACAATTCCTAGGCCCACAGTGATCCGACCACAGAAGAATTATGAGTTAGACTAGAAAAATGTTTAAGATGTTGATTAAAAATTTAGAATGCCAGAGAAATAAGAAAGAATTTTATCTTTCTACTTTATCCTGAGGTAGAGATGTGGAGAATTTGCACACAAAAATGGGACAACATGCCCTGGGATATTTTAATGAACAAAGCTAAAGGGAAAAAACTCTCCACATCTGTTAGGCAGTGTTGCTAGGAGGACTGACTGCAGTAAGACATTAGCAAGTTTTACAGAGATGCAGATGTTTCATATTTAGAACCATCCCGGGAATGCTAAGTCAGCTTTGAAGAATAAAGGTTTGAAGAGTGGGTACAGAAGAAAGGTATTTACCTAGGTTGGCATGAAACCTGGACCAATAATAGCATGGAATACATAGAAACTTAAGCAGTGGAAAGTGTGGAGTATGAAAAGGTATATAGAGTGAAGGAAGAAAATGAAATTTCTCTCTGACACAACATTTCTGTTCCTTGAAGCAGAGAACTTTGGGAAAATTACAGAATACTGGCGCAAGAAAGTCAATTTTCAGTTCTAACCATATTCAGGTCTAACTGAATATATCTAACTGCACTTCTGTCACAAGGGGTGACATGTGGAATAACGGTAAAAATCCAGACAATGCAGTAACGCTGTTACTCTGTCTCACTGACAGCCTCTTGGGGTGCCTCCGAGTTGCATTTTCCAAATTCTTTGTCCTCCAGAACCTTTTCAGTCCATGCTGCTCTTCAGCACTGCAGCCAGATTTGCACACTTCTGCACCTGACTTAATAAGCACTGTGTCCTGTGTGGAACACGTGCGAGTTGGGAAGCAGCAGGGATGACTAACTCAGTCACAGTAAGCCACAGTTATGCTTGACAGGGTCACCAAAACCAACTCAAGTTTACAAGTCACTAATCTCACTAAGAACACTGGGTACTCCCTTTTTCTCATCTGTGGCTTTGTTAATTGATTTTGGTGATACAGACAAAAATCCAAGTACTATAAAATATGCTAAAAAACACACATGTTGTTAATATATCAGGGAACACACTGAAACAGCTTTTGTAACACCTAGCTAACATAAAAAACAAAGGATCAACATGGAGAGCTGGAAAGCAAAGTACATCCCCTTTGCCTTCTCCTGTCATCTAAAGATTGACATGCATGTCAACTCAGCAATAAATTTTTTCTGTTACTTTCAAACCAGTGAATAAATTCTTCCAAATTACTCTGGAATAAAACCTCACTATTATTAAGGTGTATTTTCTCTTAGAACTATAACAAAGAAAAAAAAATACAGTACATTTGAATATTCTGAATTCATTTTACTTAGAAATGGAACAACTACAAATGTAAGAGTTTGACTATACTGCAATCACAACCCACTAAAAGACACATTTTAAAAAAATTTAACACAAAAAGGAAAGGCTGCCCTATTTGCCAAGGCTAGTTGCACAACAACTTGCACAGAAGTGCAGAAGGACTTAACCAAAGGAAATCAGAAGAGAATTACCTCAACATGGGGAACTTCCACAGCTATCTCTAGAGCCCTCCTTGCATCACAGTGAGAGAGGCACGCTTCAGGAGCATTGCAGGGAGGAGAAGGAGGATGAAGAAAAGGAGAAATGACTGCTATTATTAATTGTCCTGACTACTGGCATGAGGCAGATGTACTCCCTTCTTAGCTTTAACTTTTTTAGGACCACAAGCTTCAGGCTGATAGAGGGAACAGAAAGGCCACCTATCCTAAAGCTACAAAGGGACAGGGCTTTAACTCTCAATAGGAGAACCATGCACTTGGGAAAACAAGCTGCTTTTTAGAAAAAGATGGATGGGGAAAAACAACCAACCAACCCACCCCAAACCCAATGTTCAATAGCCATACTGTGTACAACTATATAAGTGAAGATCATCTATTCATAACAAGCCAGGAAAGAGTAATGATAATAGCCATTAATCATAATAACAGGCCAAATGATCCTGCTGTAGCCACATGGTTCTACAAACCACCTGCCCAATGTTGCTATTTTTAATTCTTTTGAACCTCAAAACTTCTAACTGAGAGAACAGAAAAGTTTCATATAGCTTTTCTGAGAACATCTTTAATTCTGATGAAAATGCTGGTCTCTAAAACACATTTTGTATGTAAAATTATAGAATACTTTGGTCTTTAAAGAGGCAAAACTCAGACTTAAGAAGACAGACAAGTCTTAGGGCATCAAAAATATTCACAGAAGTACAATTTTTCCTTACCTCCAGAGAATATTTGCCCATGTATAACAGCTGGCAAAAGCTATCAGAATTAACGCCAGGGGTGATTGATTCTAGCAAGCAACATGTTAAGATGGAATTTCTATGTTTGGAACAACTTTCAAGAGAAGTATAAATCACTCACTGTTTTTTTTAAGAAAAAAAGACAACATATTTGGCCAAAAAGGTCACGCAGATGCTAGTGGATTATCTCAAACAACACTGAAGATCTGTGATAGTATTACTTCTCTGGATTTATGAATGATTAATACCCAAAAACTGCAGCAGTGCCAGTCTGGGTGAGCTAAAACCATGCAAAATTGGTATGTTTAATCTATTTTTCAGATATTTAGGGATAACTCATTTAGAGCAAATTGTAATATCTATTCCCAAAGTAATGTCTAAGTGAACACACATTCTACAGTAACCCAAAAAACTGTAATTCTGACTTTTTTAGCCCAACAATTTTATTGACTAGAGTGTTAACTGTTGTAGACTGCCTGTCTCAGAATGGATGCAGGATTACCAACTGCACTGTTTTAAAGACTATTTTAAATTAAAGGAACAGTGAAGCATCAAAATGAAAACCTGGATGATTAAAGTGTTTTTTTTTTTTTCTTCTGTATTCTCCATGAGCTTTTTTATTTTAAGGTCCTTCTATTTAATATTATTTCTTCAAAGTAAATGCAAAAACAAAAGGAAGGTTTTTCATTCAATTGTCACGTAACTCTATTAACGAAATTCCAAAACTATTCATTATTACAAACATTTTTGCTATCGGATGTCTCTAAAATTAAGTTTCATTGGTATTTATTTTTTGCCTGTTTCGGGCAAGCTGCTATTTATTCTTCACTAGTAAATACAGCTGCGTTTGGTTCCCGATTCTTGTGCGTTCGAACACTATACACACAAATACACGGCGCATCAGTGTTAGGTACAGAAGAACCCTACTGTTTTCTATTAGAAAAAATTAATTTGTTACTGAAATCAACATAGACACAGAAAATACAGGCATTAAATTTTGCATATTCCACTCTGTCTTTTAATCTGAGACACTATTAAATATACTTGAACTACTCCTAAAAGCTGTACACCCACGGATGTTCACACAAGATGGAAAAAGATGAAAATTTCATACTGCTTCAAAGTGATCTTCTACACCAAATAACCTTCCTTGTAGCAAAAGGTTCCCTTAATATCTGACTTAGACAATCACTGCTGTACTGAAATCCATCTTACCCATTCACAAAGGGTGATAAAAATTCTTCTCTGGAGCAATCTTTTACCATATTCTGGAGACTTATCATGTCTTCCTAATAATATATTCTTTTGGTTGAACAAACTAGTAAAACACATTATCTGAGACTCTGATTGTTATTATTTTTCTACTTCTGGACGTTCTCAACCTGCTCAACCCATATCTACAGTGTTTCCTTCTTGACAGATTATTCTTGTACTTAAAAAAACACCTGTGTAGTTACAAATCTGACTGTTTAGCTACACATTTTACAAAATATTATAAATAAAGCATGGGTAATTATTAAGGTGCAGTCAATTTATCTTCAGTAGAAACAAATGCAAGGTAACTGTGGGCTTTGAAGTGAAGAGCAATGCAAGAAATAGTTTTCCAAAATTCACAGCAAGCATCGCATTTCAAGACGGAACTCAAGAGAAGCATATATAGTTAATGTTGTTCAACTTAACAACGAAAAAATTATTGTTGCAATTCTCTTCAAAGTGAAAAAGGAACAAATTGAATACACATCAGTAACTCTTCGTAAAATCTATAGTAAACGTCCTTGGGAGTCCATACAGAATTCCTTGGCTTGGTCAGAAAAGCTATGCCTTGTATTCAGGTCAGTTGAGCTTCTCCTTGCTCTGATATTTCACCTTTGGAATGAAGATTTTTCTACTACTGTCTAAAAGCATACTTTTTTAACTGTTCAGACCAGTTACCTATTTTCCTTCATTCATGAAAGTAATTTTCAGATATCAAATATCTCTAAAGCTAAGGATATTTTTACTGAACTCTAGCAACACATTTACTGAACAAATTACTTACAAATATTTTCCAGTTTAAAAAAAATTGTGTTTACCTTTTGGTGAATAAGAAGTCTTCAAAAGTATTGGCTAGTTCTGGCCACATACTGTCAAATTTTCCAGAAGATGCATGCTGCCTTGCAACAGGTAGTCCAATAGAGAGAACTTTGAGAAGAGAAGAAACAGCCAGCTTCCATGTGCTTTCAGAAGGACAGGAGTATTTCAGACTAAGAGGTATTCTTAGTGTCTGCAAAATGAAAGTTAACCCAAAATTTATAGTTGCTCAGACAGATCTAAGAATACAGCAGGTTTCTGCAGAAGATCTTGGTAGACACTGTCACAGATGATAGTAGACACCCTTACCTTTTCTGCTGGTATACGAGATGCTCTTTAAAAAATACAGTTATAAAGCTGATTTACCATATACCAGCTGGCTCAAATACATTTCTGTTCTCAAGTACAAGGTTAGAAGTCAGAGTTGATCTATTACCAATTACACTAAGAACTACACACTTGTTTTCTTCTTCTGTATTGCCATACACTATTTCTAAGCCTGACAAAGGGGCCTTCCTAACATCTAACAGATTGCAGGCAGTTTGTTATCATTAGTGTATTCTGGAGTGTTTAGTCTATTCTGGAGAGTTTAGGACCATTCCTAGAAAGCTATCCCAAGTGCTTCCACAGGAAAGAAAAACAGCCTCATTAAACTTAAACTTTTCCTAATATGCAAAAGTTGCACTGTATACGTAATCACTGCAAGACATTTGGTCATTGCTGTTAAACCACATGAAGTTTAGAAGTAAAAAGAGTTAATGAAATTCTAAGATAAAGATTGCAATATAACTCAAATGTATAGCAGATGAAAACACAGCAAACTTTGTCTTTTAGAAAGGCAGCTTCAACATCTATAAAAGAAGGTCATTGCTGAGTTTTAAAACACAAAGTACAAGTAATATTTACACTATGTATTCCTATTAGCATTGTTAGGCAAGTTATCTTGAACCTCACACCAAGTTATCTCAGAAAACTAGTACTTAATTTACATTTCATATACATAGTGACTAAATTTGGGTATTACACATAGCCTCAATGCTTTTAGTGAAGTCTCTGATTTGAGAAAAGCAAAGGGAGAAAGACTCATTCTTGCTCTCAAGAGTGAGTCAGTTGTAATTAACTCTGTATTGCCAAAAATTCTGAGAGCTTGGACTGAACCCTAGAGATAAACAGAATAATGTCTTCTGCTGCTGTTGTTGTTCACAGGGGTCAAATCTAATTCCAATATCAACATGACCTTCAGAGATATCAAAAATAATTTTAAGACCATTTTCATCTACTGCAACAGATCACACCATTATCAACTGTGAATGTTAAGGAAAAGTCGTGTTTATTTCAGTTTCACCAATCCTATTAAAACTGAAGCGGAAAGCAAATGCATTAACTTTGAAGTACAAGTATTTAATTAATAACAAATTCCAAATAATACCACGTAGCTATTTTAACATTCAGATTTCTGAATTTCTATACAGGAACAACCTGATGTCAGGCAAGTCATTACGAACCAACTTAGGCCACATACATTTTTTAACCCAGACACTTACTGGGAAAAAAATCTACTACTTCTACTGCTTACCAAAATTATTTGCTAAAATGGAAACAAGATCAAAAAAAGGTTCAGTTCTTGGCAAGTTCACCTTAAAGGCACATCTGTGGACCTGTAACATTTTGCGAGTCACCAATGACACAAAGTCATTAAAAGCAAATCAAAAGTAATAGCTGGAGCATGCATCCCCAGAGTACATATGCCAGTCTACAGAAACTGGTCTTTGGCCTTTAATTCCATATTTACTAAGATGCCTGCTTATCAGATTCAGGGGCATAATACTTTCAAAGATCAGTATTTTGTGGTCTGACACATTTGTTAATTTTGCTCTTAACAGAGATACTGATGCTAACATTACCTAGCTAAAGAACAATCCCTATAGCCTAATCAACTGCCTTGCAGCTTCAATAGAAATTCCTACCTACTACTCAACTAATTAAATATCAGTTGGTTTACTAAAGTTTTAAGCTTCCCAGAAAGCGTTTATAAACAGTAGCTCAAAATAAAACTCATGACTTTCAGTATATAGGCTCATTACATCCAGAGCACATGCAGGACCAACTTCTACCTTAATAATGTTCTGAAGAACCTTCTCTGTAACCACGGCTTTATGGCAAGCTGTCTTCTGGTACAAGTCCACGACAACTTCCAGCGACCGCTCCGCAAAGGGTACGTAATTCAACGCCACCCATTCCGCCTAGGAGAAGAAATCAGGAAGCTACTGAACTATATGCAAAACCATATTAATTAAGGGACAAAAAAAGTATGTTTTGCATTGAACTCTCAGTTTAATGCATGCAGGGTTTGCTAAGAGTATGGTCCAAGCAACCAAACTGCAAATACAATGTAGTCTGACTATGCAGATGTACTCCACATTGATGTAAAGTACATTTAAGTAGGAAAAAAATGTTGCAGTCTAGGCAAGACAACTACATTAGGACAATCTTTAAGGAAATTTAACTCACCGGTGCAAATAGCTGTATCTAGTGTGATTCCATTGTGTTGCAGGACAAATAGAATAAGAAGAATTAATACATACATAATAGTTACCTCTTCCATTATACTGAATGAGATGCTCATGCTTAGTGAACAGCAGAGTACAGAGATAAAAAGAATTACTGAATATGTCCCATTTCTCTACAGCATGTGCAGTTCAAAAATTTCCAGCTTGAGGGAATTTCTCCGTTCAAAATTATTGTGTCTTTTTATTAAATTCGGTATCACATGTAGGACAAATAATTTTAGATTAATTCACTGGACAAACTCAGACATATTCACTATATCTGGTGTCCAGGCAAGAACTTTCCTACACAGAGGAGTATAAAGTATAAAAACAAAGTAGAATTGAAAGGGAGCAAACAAAGGTAATAAAAGCATGTAAAAAAAAATAATAAATTAACTTATTGCACAGCATGCAGAGTGATGTTTTCACAGATGGAATAAACACATCTTGCTAAAAGACATATCTGAAGCTGAATTGGGCTCACCAGCCAAATGAAATAAGCAAGATTTCTAATTAATTACCTGATTATACTTTGCATTTGCAATGTGCTTTGTTTCCAGCTGTCCATACTGTGGAGGTTTGCAGGAGAATTCTACAAAGGCCAACAGCTGGTCAAAGATTGCAGGATACATTATCTGCATGCTTTCTGAGCCCACACATATAGCCTATACCAAAAGAAAAATACAAACGTTTAATACGTATCTTGAGCTTCATATTAAAAAATGTGCATCAGTACAAGGAGTTCCTAAAGAAAAATTCACATATAAGACTATGCAAGAGTTGTGCTTTATGAAAGTGTGCAGCTCTAACAGTTTAAGGAACATAAGTTTTCATTATTTTATTAAAGTGAATTATGTGACAAGTTGCCCGGGCATATGTAGTTCAGTAAACAGAGCTATCTCATTTTATCCAATAGAAGATATCTTTCCTTTACAAACTGCTTTGACATGACAGCAAAATATCAGTCTTATATACGTCTTGTCTGCTGATCTCAGCCACATCTTCCTTAAGGTCTACTTCAAGGAACACTTTAATCTCCAAAGCTATTCATACAAGGTTTTCATAAATAGTTAAAATTGTGTCTTACAGAAAGGAGCATAAATAAAATGAGAATGATATGATTTTAGTATAGCTGAAGCTCATAATCTTGCTTTAAAATGGAAAACATTTCAGGAAGGGTGCACTTAGAAGATGCCAATGAAATATCGTGTTGTCATAGGCTAATGATTTCCTGTTGTAATATAAATCCCAAGGCAATCTTGGGGCATTTATTTTCAAAGCCAGTTACAATGATTCTATGAAGTTACTCCAATTATTTTCTGTCATTTTAAATGTCTTGCTTTTCCTCCCAAAGTCTCTCATCTCAAAGCTTCAAGAAACAGTCCACTTATTGTTCCACAAAAAAAAAGACCCTTGTGTTTGTACTGTCATTTTTCTCTGGGGAGGAATCAAACCCCCTTTTCATTAACCACAGATCATCCATGACAAGTTGGCTGAACTCACTCAAGGCTTCAACAGCTCTGAAGCTGTTCTGAGTGCAGCCTCTATGCTGGGGCTGTGTCATGAGCTGTGGCAGTTGAAGGGCTAGCAAATATCCCGAGTTCCCATCCACAAGAGGGAGCAAGCCAACAGGAGCGACAGGCACTGTCATCACTAGACCACCCTAAGACCTAGCTGGACCTTCATGCTATCTAAATCCTGTATCAAAGCATGGAGAGGACCTGCCTTTCCCTTTTCCTCAGCTTCTTGCAATTCAGCATGCAAGTCTGATGTTCAAAAAGCTTAATCAACACTATAAATACAATGCAGCATTCCTAAAAAGCCATACTTCTTTTCTGGCACTCAAGTTCAAGGTTGTACTGAACTCTGATAAAGATGCTGGGATGCTAGATATTCACTCGTGTGGTATAAGACTGAAACGTTAATTGCTGATCTAAAAGTATTCAACACCCTGTGAAACCATTTCAGCTGATATGCTGCTGCACTAAAGTCAGTGCATTGAATTTTAAGAGGTTAATGCAAGATTACATACCTATTAGAAAAGATGTAAAAAATTATTTTATGTACCAACACATGGATTAG
This sequence comes from Merops nubicus, assembly GCF_000691845.1. Classification (NCBI taxonomy): domain Eukaryota; kingdom Metazoa; phylum Chordata; class Aves; order Coraciiformes; family Meropidae; genus Merops; species Merops nubicus. The sequence goes on along the minus strand of NW_008615706.1, from coordinate 53,375 downwards.
AAATGGAAACCCATCCACAAACCCCTCAATAACTTTTGTATAAATGCAAGTTACTTGCACAGATGCAACTGGCATTACCCACAGAAGACCATCTTAACAGCTATAATGGCAAAACATCAAAAGACATTTGCCATTCACTCTACATTGTTAAATTTCTAGTATTATTATTATTATTATTAATTTTAGGATGAGTGGAAAATAATTGCAGGCACTACTTTTTCTGTACTGGTGAACAAGAGCAATAACTATTTTCTACTTGAAGTTTGTGCATGAGTAGCTTCTTATTCTTCATATTATATGAAGCTCTTGTAAAACTTTAATTTCACAAATAGAAGCATTTTCTATCCAGTCTACTGGGGTATTTTCAACTCTACAAATTATCCCTATAATTTTAAAACAAAAAAAATTTACAGTCATATTATCTTAAACAGAGATGCAGCATTTTCCTTAAACAAGTGATAAAAAAGAAGCAAAAAGGCAGAGACCTTTTTGTATTTTATGTTTTGCATGAACTCAAACTTCTCATGATCACTATTCTTCTAGACTTCGTTTATGGCAGTATTGGGCAATATAAGGAATACTGTTTGTGGGACTGTTCCCCTTAATCCATGTACAGATCTTCATAACAATAAAGTACTTTAATATTAGATAAATGGCTACAAACACAGCACAATGCTTCAGATATTTCTGCAATAAGCAAAAGTGAATTTCATAAAGATTACATCATAATCTCAATTCAGAGCACCTAGTTTGAACCAGGAATGGAGATCTTATTGTTCTAATACAGTACAATGTACAATTGTAAATAATTGAAAAATTCATGCTTAAGTCCCCCCACTATAGTCCTGAGAAGAATTGAGAGGCAGTGTGGTTTACCTTTCACCATGCATTTGAAGTCATGTTATTACCTTTTGTAAAACATCTAAAGCTGTAAGCACTGCTTCCTGTAAACTTGTCAAAACTGCTTCAGTGTAAGATGGAAGGATGAAAGGGGAAGCATCAGAACTGATTGGAACTGAAACAGCACCGTGCAAAATGACACCCAGCTTTTGGAGATCATCCATGCTGAAACCAGTTTTGATGTGTTGGTAAAGAGCTGGGAATATCTGAATTAAAGCTGTAAGAAAAGGCTGGCTGGGAATGAAAGTCAATTTATCACAAGTAATTGGAGGCCTTGTACTTTCTGAACCAATCCTATACCAGCTGTTCCAGGCTGCCCACCAAAGATTCAAATCTTCAATCTCGTCTGTTATTACAGGTGGTTCAGATCCATTGTATCTTCCTATTCTTTCTCCTATGGAGTCAGTTCTCATGAATGATCTGCCAAGACTAGTGGCAGTTGTTGTCCCCACCACCACAGGTACAGCAACGTTAATAGCAGGTGGTGTATCAGGCTTCTCCGAGTCTCGGCCAGGAGAAACAATCTGTAAGATCTCCTGGAAGCTTTTCAGAGCAGCTAAGGAAACTTCATTATTTTTGCTGAGCGCTGCTGATTGAATGTGATCAAGAAGAACATCCCAGGCTTGGGAAAAGTCTCCTGTTTAAAAAAAAAAAAAAAAAAGAGAGAGAAAAAATATCAACTTGGAACTGGCTTCCTATCCCCCTTCCTACCTACCCTGTTTCCAAAAGGTTGTTCATGTACTTGCTACTCTAACACAGAGAAATTTTCACAAGTTTAGGTGATGGCTTGAATGCCTT
>NW_008615706.1:49220-51646 GCF_000691845.1 Merops nubicus | reverse complement strand
GAGTGAATGTCACAGAGAAACACACAGACATGAGAAATTAAACAATATATCTATGCTTATGTCAAATTTGCTACTACAAAATCACATACCACATCCCATACCAGAAAAATATGGGTTTTTTTTTCAGGATAGTGAAACAGACTTGCTCTTATACATAACAGATGCCTGTTAATTTCAGGAAGTGTTAAGCACAAGGAATTACAGGTCAAATCTATAGTCCATGAAGAATTAATTTTAAAATGCTCTGATAATTGTACTGTAGAGAAAGAATTCATTTTTTGATTTTGAGTTTTTAATTAAATTTAGCCTTAAACTTCAATTTTCCACATTACTAATTACAGGTTTTGAATAATGAAAATAGCCCTGTAATGTTTTAATTTTTTACTTAGTTTTAACTCAAGTTTAAAGCTACTACAATTTTGCAAATGACACTTTCAATAGCTATTAGTATGTTGATATCTGTATCACAAATAAAAAAATTAAATAAAGAACAATTTATTTCTAGTTATATATGGGATGGCAAAGGTATTGTAATGTAATGGAGAATTTTCTTTGCAAGCTATATGTTCCTTATTTCCTTTTCACTTTCTCCTTATAGAAATTAAATGTTATTATATACAACTGAACAATGTAAGTGTTCATTGTTTCACTGACTTTACAAGTGAGTTCCCTTTACTTTTTTGTAAGAGCATTGTTAAACGTGACACACTGACGCCACAGAAGAGTTCCAGGCAAGTCCTGTATAACCTTAGAAAGATGCAAGGCAAAACATGTTCTGACAAGCAAAAGAACAGAAAAAATGTTATTGCTATCAGGCTACTATAAGTTAAAGCTCTTTAGCACCCAGAATTATGACTAGAGAGTTTTAATCTCAAGTGCTGTGACATGGAAGCTGAAACTGGTACTTAGGCTTTTTGGCTCTAACAAGCATTAAACAAACTCTCTAATTTTAATCACATTTGAGGTGAAGCAACACAACACACTTTTAAACTAAGATTAAGATTCTTGCCCAGATTAAGATTCTTGCCCAGTACTTTAACTGAAAAGAGTACACAAAAGCAGAAAGTTTATTACTGTATCCTTTCAATAACTTTAAACCGTAAGTTTTACCTAAAGGCTGCAGTAAATATCTCCTGGTGTTAAATATTCTTGCAACTCCAGCCAGTGTTAATACCCATGTCTCAGCCCACTGTTTCTCAGCTGTATCCCTTGAATGATGGATGAGAATGTTGCCTCCTCCAGATTCAATCTTCTCTTTATCAGCTGTGGTAGAAGATTCTCGAACCCTATCCAACAGGTGAAATAAAACCTATAACAGAAGAACAGGAAAAATCAACTTTTCAAATAACATTGTTGTATTCATGGTAAAACAATACAAAACCCAGTAATTTTTCTATTATCCTCTGTGTCAACTTGAGAATTTCCTTACTCTAAACAGTCTCTGCCACAGCTAAGAGTAAGAAGCAGCCAACTGATACTCCCTTGAGAAGGGTTAGAAACAGCATGATCAAAACCACCAGGAACAGGGTTAGCACTAACTAGAGTCCGAAACCAGTGGACCTCAGATGTCTCATGGGTACAAGAGGCAGACTCAATGACAGCCTGTTTTTTTTCATAAAGCACAACCAATCTGACTGTTATCTAAAATAGGGCATTTGACAGATCTTCTCCAAGAGAGCCAAAATAGAGCTCAATCTCATATCAGCTCAGTCCAGTCACATGACCATCAAACGTCTCCATATTTTCACACAAATAAATGAGTAATTTGTCCCTGTAGAAAGGGAACAGCCTTTTTATCCAACTCCTGAGTAAGAAAGAAATAATCAGGATGCAAAAATTACACTCCATAAGTAGGCCTTTAGGGCCAGAGAAGAGAAAGTGCAAGAAACCACACCAAAATCCCAAGAAATCAGCCTTTGTCTCAATAAACTAGATAACTGATATTAAGATAGCACATCAATGGTTATGAAAAAGTGAAGGCGATTTAAGAAAACCTCCAGTGGGAGCTTACACATCATACCTTCCATATTACTGTGTGCCACGTGGAATGTTGCAATAAAGTTCCATGAGCACCAATAGTAGAAAACAATGTCTGCCCAGCACTCTTTCTAACTGCAGGTCGGGGATCCACACACAGTTCTCCAAGTTTGGCATAGAGGCATAACCAAAGACAGTCAAACGGTGGTGCAGGATGGAAAGGTCTGTTCAGCATCATTCCCTTCTCTTCTGCCTGTTTCTGTAATACTGCTTCTTCTTTGTTTAGCTCCTTTTCAATTATTTCACCTCTTTGGAAAAAATAATCCGAAATATTCCACTAGAAAATAAATAACGCATATGCTGTTGTACAATAAAAAGATTATAATGCTTTCAATTATCATGAAATAAATTGTTTCTGATTTTCACATTTAAAAGTATTTTGCAAAGTG
>NW_008615706.1:4995-49189 GCF_000691845.1 Merops nubicus | reverse complement strand
GTCCCTACACCGACAGAATATCAGCACATAAATACTTCCAGGTGCAGAAAGTATATTTTTAGTCTTGGCTTTTAGGCCCCAGTTGTACATGAAGCACTAGAAGGAAAACAATGTATTAAAATTAAAATACTGATGAACATGGTTACAACACAACAGCATTTCTTTAACTAACCCTGGAGTTATGCAGATTAAAGATAAATAGTGCTCACTCAATTAGCATATGATTCCAAAATGCAGCATGGGAGTTCAGTAAGATTCAGAAAAACAGGTTTTGGTTTTCAGTTGTAGAACTGTCTACAGATTAATTTTCATTAAAAGCAAATAACACATACAAAAAAAGAAAAAAAATGGCAGCCAGAAGCAGCATCACTGTAGGTTAATATAAAACTCACCAACAAACCAATTGAAGTTAAGCTAATATTTAGCTCTTGATTGTGAAGTCCAAAGCTTCCTGCAACTTCAACAACTATCTGTAGACAAGTACATGGCATTGTTGGAAGAAAGTCTGTCACAACCAACTGAAGACACTGGAATGCAGTCCGTATTAAGGACTCTCTTAAAAAAACAAAACAGAACACACACACACACACTCATTTCAAATTTCTTCAAGAGCACAGGAATGTTTTGAATATAATACTTCAGCAGACAGTTTTATTGGAAAAAAAAAAAAAGTTGATTTGATGTTTTTGAGGTGAAGTGACATTTAAAGTATTGCTACTAGAGGGTTTTTTGAGATATAACATTAAGTTGAAGCTTCACATTCTGTTGAAGTATTTTAGTCCATGTTAACGGGTGAGTGAAATCAAAGTTTAGACTCTCCAGTGGTCCTCAGCTAGTTATATATAGTAAAGTACACTTCTCTGTTCTGGACTTGTAGGGGACTTGTTGGCTCAAATGTGTCAGCTAAAAGATTCTAAAAATATCACAACACACAAAACAAAGCTTAAGTTTAAGCATGTTAGCCTTCCAAAGAGTACGCTGTTCTGAACAATTTCTTGTATCAGCAGTTACAAATTAAAAGTATGCAAAACAGGTGGGCAAAATATTGGTTTTGGCTTTGTTTGTTTGTTTTGGGGTTTGTCTGTTTTTTTTTGGTTGGTTGGTCTTTTCTTTTTGAAAGATGCATGCTCAATTAATGGTAGTCTCACTTGTTTCAATTCTGTATTATGTTAAGCATTTTCAAACTAGCCGCTTTTAAAAAGATCTTTAATAAATACTTTGCCTTCAGAATTAAATTCTGAACACTAGCATAAAATAAAAGTGTAGCATAGAAAGGTTTGTGGGAAGGAGCTCTCAGAAGCATCAAGTTAATCTCTAACTAAAACCTTGCTTAGTTGAGAGACAAAATGAAGGGACCAAAAGGGGTGGTGGGGTGTAGACAATACAAAATATCAAAGCTGCATTTATATTTCACTGTACTTTGGTTTTTAATGTTTAACATGCAGAAGAAAAACATTTCCAAAGGTTTCTAATCTAGAAACTTAATGTACTTCACAATTTATGTCCCAGGAAAAAAAATTCAGAATACAAATAAGTCAGTTAAATATTTCAGAGTCCAAATAAAATAATAATTGTTTCAGTTAGTTCAAAATTAAACTCACACGTGGGCAGTTTCCACTGTGTCATAATAGCTAACATGATAATGGAAGCCACAGGAATGCACAAGAAACTTTATGGACAATAACAGTATAACTAATAACTCTCTAATACGATGCACAGTGTAGAGAGACATCCATCCTACCACATAAGGTGAAAGGATTCATCATTGCCATACTCATGGAGGAAGTGCTCACACACCACATTCCCCCGTGTTTGTTACAGCAGGCTGAAAAGTGAAACACACCTAAAACTGATGCAGTCTCTGCTACAAAGTTCCAGGGGTATGTGTGACCTTCAAGTACTCTGAGAAGGGAGGGAGGCAAGAAATGAACACAGTTACAAAGCTCATTTTGAAGAACTGAGTTAATGGGAACGTAACCTCTCTTTCTAAAACGAGAGGCCACCAGAATAAATTTAAAACAATTCAATCTCTCAGCTAATGTTCCACACTACTATCTATTTGGAGAAAGGTTTCAATGCAAGTGGCAACAGCAATACAGCTCTTCAAAATGTAAAATTGTCTTTAATGTTCTAAGTGGCCACCAAAAAGGTAAACAGAAAAGCGGGAAACTTAAGCTTAGCTCAGAAACACTAGATCATCTAGGGCTTTGTCTATCCTTGAAATATAAGTTTATTGACTGTGAGACTTTTTTCACAAGTGTCTTCTCCCTAGTTAGTGAACATCCTGGATTCCAGGACAAAAATTCATTTACCTTAAAAGAGATCTTCTTGCCAGGCTGTTACAAATACAGAAGATGCTACAGAAGTTAGTCTTTGAACATGTAGACAGAAGTCTGTCTTTGAAGAACTTTTCAGTGGAATGCCCCTGCTTGTTTTAAGGATGTAACACGAGATCTTAGTAACATCTTGAATTATCTTACAGTGAGGTATGGGTTTGAGAAGTAAAGAGATCTCAAGAGTGCCTTGAGAAGGAATCTGTGTTGATTCCCATCCATCAACAACAGTGAAAATGAAAAGGCACACAGGAACCACAGAAGACATTTCACCAAATAGTGAATGCTCACAACCAAGAACACCAACAACCTTAGAGATTTTGGTGAATACTACTGCCAGTAAAAGCAATATTGGTACAAAAGTAAAATCCTTTAAGCATTTCAAGGGGCTTTAGGATGTCTTTGTATGGCCAGAAGACAGAAGCTAAAACGGAGTGAAAGGAGAGAGATGCCAAGGTGAATTACTCTAATATAAGAGTTATTTGATGACCTATCCTGGTGCTAGTCTTGACTAGCATTGAAGAAGGAATAATATAGTCTAAGTCTGTGGGTATAGTTCTTGGTATTTACAGTTCCAGGGTCAGACGTTCACTTCACTGCTCATTTCAAAAAAACTCCTTGCAACTTCACTTCTTACTTCTCCTTGAGGGCAATCGGACCAGTCCAGTAATATTCCCCCTCACTGGCAACAGTCACCTGTGTTAGTCAGTGAAAGGATTCACCCACAGCAAGTAAAATTCCATCCCTGTGCTACTAGCAGCCATTTAGGGAGGAATGCTTCAGTAAAATGAGAGCACGTTCAGAAGATGATACACACTAGAGACTACCCAAAGATTTAAGAAGAAACAAAAGAGGAACTGTGAGCAACAGTAAGTCATACACAATTATCTGCAAGCACCAGAGTTGTGTCCAGCAGATGGTTAAGATGAAATGAATTGGCACAAGGAGTTCTCCTCAGTGTATGCTGCATGCTGACCACAAGAGAGGGTGAAGTGGAACAATACTCTAGTTCTCTGAAAGATTAGTTCTGTAAAATAAGTGTGCTACAGGAGGGAAAAAAAAAAAAAAAAAAAAAAAAAATTTTGCTGAGTAAAACTGTTCATAAGCTAAAACTGGCAATGAAAATTATTGCTACTGTCGAAGTGGCTATTAAAGTAAGAAAATAAAAGCAGAATGTTTTCCACTGCTCTTGTCTTACATGATTTTAAAATTTCATTTCCACCACTTACCCCTGATCACTTCGGATTGCGCCCATGACTCCAAGCACCAATGGCCAACCAGGTCCTAAGCTGTCACCCTGACTTTGCAAAATCTGCAGCACACACTCCAACTGCTTGATCCTGATATCAGGATGACTAATGTTTGACAGTTCCTTTAGTGGATTCAACAAAAGCAACTGCAGTCTCTAAAAATAAACAACAAAGCATATTACGGATGCTAAAATCTAACTGATCTTTAATCGTTTTTATGTATAGTAAGGAAAATACACAATACCAACTGAAGATTCATTGAACAAATTCAGAAACTCATTCACTAAATGTTTGAATTCGGTGTCAGACTGGCCTTTCTAAAAAGCTGCTTAGAAAGGACCTCAGCGGGAAATCCAAATTTTTTCCTCTTTTTTTAATTCCCCGCCTGTTCTTCAGGTCATGTGACAGCACACTGTCACAGTTTCATAAAAACCATCATGCAACTTTATGTTCACTCAGCAGGGCTAGACTGAGCTTCCTACTAAAGAGACCTTGAATAAACTATCCACTGAACCTCAGTAAAAACGTTAGAACGTTTTGTTAAAAATGGATTGAATAGCTGTGATTTACAAATTAGGCAATTTATTTTTTACCTGCCACCAAATCACATACAAACTTCTAAACATTTTGGAATTGTTTTGCACTCATAAGGGTGATCTGTAACTTGTTCTTACAAACGAACATAAGAGCATCACTACTCTTCGTTATGCATTTGAAAAAGAAAAGAGGGTGGTTCATTAGAATGCATGAGGTGATTTTCAATAGTTACATCTGAATGTTACAGCTGTAGGCTTTATAAACTCAATAGTAAAGTTGCTTTATGAATTCTTCCTGTTCATTGAACTGCAGAAAACTTCCTCTAGGGAAGATTTTGATTTCATGTTCATTTGAAGTTCCAGAAGAGGAGGAAAGCAGCTGCTCTTAAACTTAGTTTACCTGATTTTGAGATAAGGGAGGATCATGGCCAAATGTCAGTCCTGCTTTAATGAGAGACGTTAAAGCTTCTGCTCCCCATTCTCTCATTCTGGAGTTTGGATGCTGACAGACCTGAAAACAAATCAGTGTTCTGTTTTAAAGTAATTTTTATTTAACGAAGATTTGAAGATATGTAATATATCTTTTTAAAGGATATTTAAATTATATTAGAATTTGCATATAATGCAATAATAATAATTTTAACAACGATACAATAAATCTCTAAATGATAAAATTAGGTTTAGTATTAAAAAGTATTATGTTTTGGACAGACATACCTTCTGAATAAGGAAGCAGTAGGAAGCAATGAAAAACAGAAGGAAAGATAATGAAAACCACAGGAGTTCAAGCCAATATGTTTTCCAAAATTAATATACTAACTGTTAGTTCAGATAATGATTGGTTAAAAAGCACCAAACAACTCTTCAACAAATGCCTGAAACTCTCAGGTTTAGCTTAGCCTTAAGCCACCATAAAATTCCGAGTTTCACCTTTCACACACTGTGTAACATAATCAAGTGAAGAAGCAGGACAGCAGCCAGCAGAGGAAGTGTCTGCTCTCCTGTAGTCTCAAACACAAAAAGTAACTACATAGTGAAAGTAAAATAAGCTTTACGCTCCATTCTTTCAAAAACTTGACAAAACAACAGTGAACATTGTTTCAAGCTTAAGTTTCAAATGTGTGTCTTTTCTTCTGTCTCCTAATTATCTAAGCGTAATAGTTATGCTAATAGCTTTTTCACAACAGAAAGATTAAAAACATTCTGCAACTCCACTGGATAGCTACCTGTCAGGAACTGTACTCCCAGTTTTGATACATTACCCTGAAAGAAGTAAGATAAACCTACAGTTTCCTTGACCTCTACATAATTATTTCCACCCATCCTTGCAGCCCTAGCTCAGATGGTGTGAGAATCCAGAATCAAAGTCCAAGGCAGGATGATAAGGAAGGCTGATGGTTTTGAGTCGTGGATCATTCCCTTATCAGCCACTAGCCAAACTGAAAAGGAGGACAATGCAGAAGAGCTAGCTTAATGTTAAAAAATGCAGACAAGAAACAGCTACTCTCCTGAATTACTTTTACTTTTGTTACCTTATATTAAAAAAGAGAGAATGTTAACTATTTCTTGATGCTCTGAATCTGACCAGATAATCAGTTCCAGAGACAGGGAATGAAGTCTTCCCTCAGGTTGTGTTTAATTGAATTGCAGCTGGTGTTTTCTCCCTCCTTATTGTACCTTGACAACTCAGGATTAAAAGGAAATAAGGCAATACTTTAAAAGAAATTGAAACACTGTGTATTCCCTACAAAACAGTGGCAAATGCCCATACTGGGTAACACACTGAAACTGACTGCTTGCTTACTAGATGGCAACACAAGTGTCTCAAGATACCAATGGTGAATCTATCTTATTGTCTTGGAGGGGAAAAAAAGACAACAAGAGAATGAGATCACATATAGCGGTAGGGGTTGGAAAGGACCTCTGGGGATCATCTAGTCCAACACCCCCCGCCAAAGCAGGTTTGCCTAGAGCAGGTTACACAGGAACACATCCAGGCAGATTTAGAACATCTCCAGAGAAGGAGACTCCAGAACCTCCCTGGGCAGCCTGTTCCAGTGCTCCATCACCCTCACAGTAAAGTTTTTTCCTCATGCTTAGATGGAGCTTCCTGTGTTCTAGTTTTTGCCTGTTGTCCCTTGTCCTATCACTTGACACCTGTGTTTTAAGTCTTTAAAACACTGAAGCACTCAAATTTCTTCTCCTAGATACAAGATTAGGTGGAGATGATCTCCATAAATAAGTCAGAGATAGCAAATCCTTAATACTGTTTGAAATAATGCAGAGGTGTCTGATACTTTCTGGCAAATGAGGAAGAAAAACTTCCTTTACCCACTTTAAATAGAACCTTGTTCTTGCAGTTTACTCTTCTAAATATCCATGCAGATAATTAAAACTTTACAGTTACATTATGTCACTTGCCTTTAGTTTCAAATTAAAAACTGAAGATTTTTATTCTCCTTGATAGAGACTACTTTTCATGTTGAAGTTAAAACACTTAAGAAATTGAAACAGGATTATGAGACCTATTTTTATATTTGTACAGTATTCTTTTAATGAGACCATTCAAACCGTTAGCTTAAACATTTTTAAAACAAAGCCTTTGTTAGTAAATCCAATGGCTTCAATCTATGTGGTAAAGACACAAAAACATACCTTAAAATCTTCCTAGATATTTGTACTATGTGAATCCAAAGTGAAAACTGTTTGTGTTACCTTAATTATATCACATATATGAAGTACAATAAATTGATCATTTTAAACATTCCTGGTTTTCAAAGGCATAAAGACTAATGGGACCATTAAGTCATTAAGAGATACTAAAATATTGGAATTTAAACATATAAATTCACTTCTAAATTCAAATCATGATGTGTTCATGTTACAGGAAAAAAGTGCATAAACCAGAACATGTTATACTCTAGATTTTTGCTTTTTTAAAAAATACTTTTAAAATATATTTCCAAAACATTTTTTATTAATACAAATTAAGTTCTAGTACAACTGATAAAAACAGTTATTTACCTCCAGAAGATGACCAGTCAGAGGCCTCCAAAGAATCTCAATCCTATGCATGTTAACTAGTCCTGTTTCCAGTAATTTAGCAACAGCAAAAAGTGAGGGTTCCTTAAAAAAAATGGAATTTGAACACATGACATTGAGGTAATTCAGATAACATGAGAGCCTTCTGGTACATTATAATTCATAAATTGAGATGCAACTAATCTCACTGAAGTACTGTGTTTCGTAGGCTATGAATGCTGTCACAAGAGCTTCCTCAGCATCTGCAGCACTCCCTGAGAAGCCACAAGGGGGTAGCAAGAGCATGCCATGAAGAACACTTTCATCATTTCTCACACAATTTTCTCCAAGTTTGATAATAACCATAGCATTTGTATTCCTTTCAAAACTCTCATTCTTATCCAGTCCTCCCTCCACCCAGTTTTAGAACATATTTTACTATCAAAATAGCCTTTTTCTCATCACAATTTTGAAAGTTAAAATTACATATGAACAAACAATATGGAATATTTCATTTCAGAATTTAATTTCAGAATCGCCTATGCTTTATCTTCCTTTGGCTTCATGAATGCCCTGCAGGAATATGCTAAATTTCCCGTTCCTCAAATACATATGGAAATATTTGTGATAAAGCTTTTTTTTTTTTTTTAAATCAACATACAGTCAAAATGACTGTTGCCCTGGAATTATTCTTTGTTCCATTTCTGCTGATTTTTTATTCTCGTTCTCAGCTGATCTTCAAGACACTTTGCATCTCTTTAATTCGTTCTCTGTTGCCGTAATTGTCAAATACTATAAAGCCTATTTTCTGTCATCTTTCGTGTCAAACAATAACTTTCAGAAACTCTCTTCTGGGATTAGATTATGACTAGGAAAATATACACTGAATTTTATTCAATCACAGGGTTTTTAGCCTTTCTGGGCTAAAGGTTGTTTACTGAGACTGACAGGAATATTACCATTTTCCCAAATAAATATAAATTACCAGAGGGGTTTTAATATTTAAATTCACAGTTTTTTTCTGAAGTATATTATAAAAGAAAATTGAAGTTACAATGATCACCTTACAGAACATACTGTGTTCATTCAGAATCCCTAACCTCTGAAATTACAAGGGCTTTTGAAAGTTTTATCCACCCACAATCTGATTAATGGAACCACATGACATTCCTTAGTTAACAAAAAACACACCAGGAAAACAATGAGAATGTTCAGGGCATTTAGTAACCACATGAGTCATTATAAACGAGACATTCACAGTTTCTTTTTTACTCTAGAATATCAAATGTATTACTGTCTCAATATTAGAAATATTTAGCTTAAAGGATAAATGTACAAGTTTTCTGCCCATTTCACAAAAACATCTAAAAAGAAAATAAAGGACTCTTTTTATACCTTATTGTTTCCATAGGCCATATCCATGGCTTCCAGAGACAAGGAGCAAAGGGCATTTATTAAGTGATGTAAAGACACATCATCAAGATACCTGAAAAATAACAGCTATCAAAACACTGCCAAGTTTGATATATACACATTATTTTAATTATAAGGTTTCTTACTGTGAGCTTTCAAAAAGCCTTGAAAGTATGTTGGATATAACTGGCAGATCAGTCATAACTGCTGTAGTCAGAACCTTGAAAAAGAGACAAGAAACTTGTCTTACAGGTTGCAATAGAAAACACTGCATAACCATTACCTATAGAATGAACAAGACTTACTGTGCTGGGCCCTTCTACAGCTCTTCCAGGTTTTAATGCACCCCCAACACCAGGCTTCAGTCCCAGAATCCACACAAGATGCTGAAAATACAAAAGGATCACTTTCAGCAGAGAAGTTTTTTCAGGCAGAGAGGAAACCACTGTTGTACTCGAGCTCACAGGCAGCCTTCCAGCCAAATAAAATTCAAAGGAAATGCTGCACTATTTACTTCAAAGTGCACCACAAGTAGAATGAAATCTTCTATTGCTCACATAAAAACTCAAAACCAAAATATGACAAAAAAAAAAAAGGCATAAATATTTCCTATTATACCTGAAGAGTAGCCAGGACAAGTTGCCATGATGTACCAAGAACAGCTCCATGGCAGTGAGCTAAGTTGAGTAATGTCCTCATACACTGAATATTTTTTGAAGTCAGCTAAAAAAAAAAAAAAAAACAAAACCAAACAAACACCAAACAAATCAACAACAACAAATGACCACGCAAGTATTATTATTCTACAACAATAATGTTTCTAGGAAACTTGCAATTTTTTTTTACTAAATAGCTTAAAGATTACATTTTGTTTGCACTGGTGTAATGTATCTTCTCTTGAGAAGTAGTTCAGCACCTCTCCTTCTCTCAGTCTGATCTGGCTGCAGCTGAATATGATTCGACCCCTGCCCTCTCCTCCTCTCCTCCCTATCTCACATTATTATCAAAGAGACAAGTTCAAGTACTCCAGCTTTAAGTGCATCTTCTCCCCAAAATCAGAGTCTATCTGTAAAGTATGTAAATGAACCTTCACACACAGGCACATGACAGGCCTAAGACCTACAGGTTTTCAAACTGAATGGATGGATGGGAGCTGCTGAGCTCAGAGTCAGATAAAAACCAACAGCAAGTCTTTTCTATGGTTAGAGAACTCAGCTGTCCAGGACTGTTCCAAATTAACAGCTTAAGATAATATTTCAGATAACTATTATCTGTAAGAATGTTATTTATCTGTCACCTATTTTTGAGAGGCAATGAAATGCAGAAAGAATCAGTTAAGCAGGATGAGATCACTTACAAGTTGTACTTACCATTACTGTTCCCTGTGGCTGAAGAGCTAAGGGTTGCCCTACTGCTACAACTTGCTGATGAGACTCACTTGAGGGACTGATCATTTGAACATTCTGTCCCTGAATGGAATAAGCTAGAGAAAAATTGGAAAGAAAAAATCTAAATTTAAAAACCAGTACTTACTTGTAGTAACAACCACCTTCTGACAAACACACTCCAGACAATTTTTTCCACAGCATTAGGTTTAAGGTAGTTCATTTTAAGACCTTTGATTATATTTAAATTATTATTTCATTACCTTATGGAGTTAAAGGACACAATAATTACTTCTTCTCACTAACCATTAGATATTGCTTTCAACACATTAATACATGTTATGTCAAGATGGAAATATTTGTACTAAGATATGAGCATTAGACTATGTCTCAACTCAGTTATCTGTGGTAATTGTGTGTAAATGACATCACTGCGTCACCGTGTGCTACCGTTATAGTAGTACACTCGATAAATGAAGGTGTCATAAATACTACACTGTGATCTTTTCCCAATACAAGACTTCAGGACACTCATTTTGTAACTCACCTGTAGTAAGAAGAGTAAACTAAAAAAAGTAACTGAAGTGCAGTGCTTCATTTCCATCGAGATGCGCGTTGCTCAGTTATGCTTCACAGGCTTACGATCTAATAACACACTTAGCTTGTGGGCTGGAGTAAAGGTGCTGGTCCCTGTTCCCAGACTAAGGTATTTTTGGTTTATATTAAGTAATCTAATGTTAGATCCACCTGCAAATCCTCTAGGTAGTTGCATGTCTCGGTAGATAGTAATTCTCACAACCTAAACCTAGTCTAGTTGAGAGGCGTCCCTGCCTGTGGCAGGGAGCTTGGATTAGATGATTTCTAGGGTCCCTTCCCACCTAAGCCATTCTATGATTCTGTGACAACCAGAAACAGTACATCCTTGACTGATGTATCCTGTGAATTACAACATTCCCTCACGATGTGAGAAGCATCAATTCAACTTCCTGTAACCTGAAGGAGCCCAGAACTTAGGATCTTCCACTCACACAGTAAGTTCTACCATCATTAGACAATTGTAGAAAAGACTGCAGTATGCCACAAATGCAGGATGCTCTAGCCAACCCCAAAGCAGCAGAGTTGCTCAGAGACCTTTTCAGAATTCGAATGCTTTAATTACATGTCCTAACAGATCTTTAGGATGATAGACAGATCTCCTTACAAATTAATTTCTGACATATGCTAAGCATACAGAAGTTTTAGGTTGACTAAAGTGATACCCAGCACATGCTGCAAGACCAGTCCTGGAAAGCAGGCAGTCTAGATCGTGTCAGAGGATTCTAACAGAACTTAGTATAACCAAATACTACAGTTACGTATCTTGCAATCACATCCTGAGAAAATCTGGGTTTAGAAGACAGTAGCTGGAAAAAAAATTAAGGCAAACCTATGTACTTACATTTGCTGGATAGAGCTGCAGTTGTGCTGTTTAGCACGGTAAGGGCATAGTGAGGAGGCAAGGAGCCTTTGCAAATGGCAGTAATAAAGGCATCTCTTGATGTTACAAGACCCAATCTTCCACAAAGTGCAGCCATGGTCAATTCTGCTTTTAAAATATTTTCAGTGGCAGCTTCATCAGTGCTAAAATGTACACGTCATTTAGTAAGAATTAATCCATGGCACAGAAGTAGGCAGCTAACCAAAAGTGAAAGCAATGAGAACTTATACTTTAAACCTGTCAAGACTATAATTACTGAAGAACAAGCATAAACAATCCACAAAATTCTTCAGAACCATTTCCAATAAGATTGCTCTTCAGTACTGAATGACTTGGCAAAGGAGACAATGAGTAGGTACTTAATGTTAATGGTGTTTGTCAACACCCACAGAAAATAGTGTCTGATAAAAAAAGATGCTTTGAAAGCGACAGTTAAGTTACCAAAGTTATTACCTAGCAAAGTTCAAAGACTGCATAGTACTAACAGTTAGAGAGACATTATTTAGCCTCTTATCAACAGTAATCAGAACATAGGTGGAAACACTTCAATGTGTTGAAACATTTAGTCAAAGTAAAAAGGAATAAAAACAGTTTAAATGCAAGCCTTTGACAAGATAATTAATTGGCCTATATTGAAATACATTAAAAGCTGATGCTAGACTTCTGTGTTGTTTACTCTTAACAGATGTCACTCAGTCTAGCCATAACTAACCCCCAAACTTGTCTGCCATTAACTGCGCTCTCTCACGCAACTGCCAATTTGACTAGTATCAAAAATCAGTTCCAAACATAGCTGGGAATGTCATTTTGAAAAATCAAGAGAAATTATAGACCAAATACCTTGCATCAAGTAGGAGGGATAAAGCAGCCAGAAGACCACACCAACAAGCATTCACCATTTCTTCCCAGACAGCTCTGCTAACTTCAAAGAAATAGATATACTTGTTTGAAGTAGCAATGCAATATTTACTTAATAACTTTCAATTATATCACAAACACAATGCTTGCTACTCCATCTTTTAAAGTGTAGTCTTGTACATATGTTTACACAGACACATGTATAAGACAAACACACTCACACCAGTACCATTAAAACAGTCACATTTGAAGTAACCTTGTTAAAGTAAAAAAGGCACCAAAGGCAATGCTTATTCTAAACTACATCCCAAAAGAATCTTACAAAGATCTATATAACTATTTTAAAACTTTGTCTGTAAAAATAAACATTCAGAAGTGCATAAACTTGGGACAGGACACTCAATGAGCTTTTGCAGCAAAGGAAAAATACTCTCCCCTGGTATTTGTAATTCTCTAAAAAAATACAAATTCTTCTAAAGAAATTTTTGCTTTTCTTTAGTAGGGAAAAAAACACAGGTCTAAGAAACATACAGCCGTGTCCAACCCGTCCTCCCTGTCACTGCCACGCCAGGCACCAGAGCTGGGCCAGGGCCACCAGGAGCCCCACAGAGAGTTTGGCAACCCGGGGCCGGGGCCATTACAAAAAACCCACTTTACTAATTTAAAAACAATAAACTTAGGCACCAAAGCACAGACCATTTTAATCCCGCTTTCTGCAGAACTGCAGTATTCTGTAAGGCGTGTGCATTTCCCAGTACCTGGCTCTTTCTCTGACTGGTCAGACGCAGACTGCAAGTCCTGCTGCTCTGAAGAGGGTGCTGGTAAGGAAGCTGTCTCTGCCGTGGTTTGACTGCCGGTTTCTGCCTCTCCCAGCTCGCCTTCAATCATGGTGGTGATCCCACGCACAAGATCCAGTAAACAGTGAAACGCCACCGACATGGCGTAGCCTTCAGGAATTGTAGGTGGCTCTACTTTGTCCAGCATTTCCAAACTAAAAAATTGAAAGCAGGGTAAGTATGTAACTGCATCAGTGTAATTAAAAACGGTAATAAAAAGAGAAGATTCCAAATGAATGTTAAGTAGAAACCGGAGCCAAATACCATCCTTCAAGATTTATAGCCACTCAAGAACTTCTTGATTAACTAAAAGAGTACACAAGTCACTAAATAACTTCCAGCAAACAGAAAGTCACAAACACCAAGTACAGTATTTAGATCTGCAAATAAATATTTGTTAAAAAATATCACATATAAGCAAACAGCACTGAATGAATTATTCTTTTAGTATTATTATACTTAAAGCCACTTCAACAGTAACTATTCAGAAAAACACAAATACATAGAAACAACAGAGGAAATCAGAAAATTACGATAGTGTGACCATAGCTATAAGAAATTCAGAACACGTCTGACATTCCACTGTCATGATCTTTGAGTCCATATGACCAGAAAGGCCTGTCCTAGCTAGATAATATATGACCACATATTCACCACCTACATGCACAGGTAAACGATGGAAGTTATTCGTACAAAGAAGAAACGTCTGCATGATTCACCGCTGAAAACCACACAATCAAAACATCACTATGCTGGAACTGCAGCCTCATTGCCACTTTTCTTCATATTTTACCTTAAAAATCAAGAAATGTGGAGTTTTAAGTTCAAGAGGAAACAGATTGTGGCTGCCCCAGCAGCAACATCTACACATGGAGAGACAGTATGTTACAAAACCCACCTGCTACCCCAAAGCTGTATTTCTTTACAAACTACTCTTAAAAAGACCAGACATTTCAGCTACAATATACCAAAGACACTTCCACACTGTAGCCTGACCACTCTTTTCTGCACAGAATATTTTCGTTCTCCCAAACATGTAACACTTCAGTTATTACCTGTCATTTCCTGAAGATGGCTCCCTTTGATATCTGGGGACATACGCAGACTAGGTCAATCAAATGGCCAACATTTCAACCTCTATCTATGTTCAGGCAATGACCAGGCCCAACAAAAATGATAGCACCAGCAGGAAGATGAACCAATACACAGACTGTATTGTAGACAAAAATGTTACTATATGAATGACCGCCGGGGGTACAAACAGGTCAACTAGCTCCGTACATGATCGACACCACGCCCAACGATCCCACAAAAGATGTGACTCGGCCCACAACAGGTGGTACAAACAGAGACCCGAGGTTGCCCACAGTTGGCATAGGAAACAGCCAAACCAGCAGGCTAAGCACATAAGAAGAAGGTGCCCACATGGCAACTCTCACCCAATCCGCCCGCATTCACAAAGGTCTTAAGCAGACTGGGGCCCAGCTCCAAGGAGAGTCAGGAGGTCTTCCCTGAACCAGGAAGCTCTGGGGAGTGCACTCCACAGGCAGACACTCCTGACTGCCTGCAAGTGGTCCCAGCTTTTATCCCCAAGCAGACACCTGACCTTTGTCAACTCAATGCAGGACCCCTGGGGCTCATTTCCCTTCTGGCTCTCCCTGCAGGGCCGGCCGCACCCTGGGGGGAAGCTATAAGGCAAACTCACCACCTCTTTATGAAGGGCTGTGGGAATCACCCATATGTCAACCTTAATTCGGGGCTCGGGGTTCAAACATTTCAATTTACAAATAAGTGTGTATTTATATAGATATGGCTCTAATTAAAATTATTAATGGGTTTTATATTACAATGTACCTGTGAGGTAGAGATCACGTAGAATCATAGAATCATCATGGGTGGAAAGGACCTCCAGGACTATCAAGTCCAACCTACGTCCCAACATTTCCCTAACCACTGGACCATGGCCTCAAGTGCTACATCTACTCATTTTTTGAAAGCCTCCAAGGATGACGACTCCACCACCTCCTTGGGCAGCCCACTTCAGTGCCTAACCACACTCTCAGTGAAGAAATTCTTCCTAATATCCAGTCAAAACCTCCCCTGGTGCAACTCAAGGCCATTTCCCTCTTATCCTATCATCAGTAATTTGGGAGAAGAATGTACTCTTGCCTTCAAAGATGAGAAAGGAAACTAATGAATAAATTAATTGTTACAGTTATACAGGAATAGCCACGAAAAATCTTGAATAGTCTCCAAGTAACTCTTAAAAATACTTATTTCTCACATAAAGAGGAAGACAAGGAGTAGTGGTCCAGTAAGAGACAGGTCCACACTGGCAAAAAGACCTCTCCTACCTCTATTCACAATTCATATCCCAAATTACATCACCATGTAAAAGTATAAGATTTGTTGTTCCTGCTCATGGCAGGGGTATTGGAACTAGATGTTCCAACCCGAACTATTCTATAATTCAACGATTCTGTGAGATGTGGCCATTGTATGAAAATCTAATGGCAGCAGTAGGAGAGAATCAGTGCTGGGATGTGTCCCAGATCTACAGTTACAGTTAGTCTTCTCCTTACACACAGGGCCTACGTACAAAAATACAAGATAGGAGAAAAACTGCTGACAAGACATGCTAGTCACAATTCCATAACATTACACAGAACTAAAAACAAATGCACAAATTCACCGGAAGGAATCGTGGAGTCACTGGAGGGTTCCAAAATGTAAGACACAAGTATGTCCAGAGCAGCTCAGAAGACTATGATAGTCACTGCAATGTTCTTGAGCCAGTAAAGAACAGAAAGTAAGAAAAAAAGGAAAGGAAGAAAAGCAGGAAGCTGTAAGGAGTTGCTAAAAGTACTAACTAGCTTTAATCTTTTTTTTTGTTAAAAATTTGTGTTTCCTAAGAACAGTAGGGTAACGTAAAATGACACTCATGGCCACTGCTGGAACAAAGAGTCAAGTCAACACATAGTTGTTAGACTACTGAAATCTGAAGTTGAATTTACCCTTCTGCACCTCAAAGACAGATAAAGGAGTTTCTGCCTTAAAAAGTGTTGAGGTCCAGGCTATTTGCTGATTTAACTCACTATCAGCACAACAGAATTTCCTGAGTTGTACAAGTAATTTCCAATTTGGAACAGATTGACCCCCGGTGATCATGCTAGAATTAAAAAGTATTTGGCATATACATTTTCAAAAAGATAAGAGTTACTCACTAGGTAGCTTTAGCACTGCCTTGTACTGTTACATTCAGAATAGGTATCCAAGTGCCTCTGTACTCAAAGGCAGGTAATACAGTTGCACCTCCTCCCATTCCAAGCACTCCCGGGCTAGTTTGTGCTGAGCCAGTGTTCCCCAAAGCATTGCTTCCTGTTCAGAAAAACAAAGTGATGGTATTAATAATCTAATTTTAGTGAACTGCAAACATCCTTTTTCTATATTTGATTTTTGAGACACATGGATTAATCTGAGATAACCTGCTAGATAATAAAACCAACTACTAACACAAAAAAAAATTATTTTTGAGCTCCCTCTGCTGTCTAAACTATGATCTTATGTGCAAAGTAATTGGTTTAAAAGGCACAGTTGATTGACACCAACTGCCTTATTTTCAGTCAGAGTTAAATGCTTCTGTGAAAGGTATAGGAGCATTCATAATATTCTGTCAGTTAACTAAACTTACATGGTCTCAATAAAACAATACATATTTTAGTGAAGGGTCAGACAGATATGTAAAAGTTAAGGATTAGTTGCAAATAGCTGCATCTAGAACTCAGTAGTAGGAAACAGAGGTTAATCGTTCCAAGAACAAAGACTGTCACAAACATTAAAGGTTTCAGAAGTGCAAAAGCCAAAAGAAGAAACTCAAACGGAACTGCAACATTTGACTCTGTTCCATGACAAGGCAAAAGAAAACAAACCACACCAGGGAAGAGCTGACAACATGCCAACCAACAGCTAGAAGTAGGACAAATTGTGGTTCCAATATAACAAGCCAAAAAAAGCAAATAAAAGCACAAGGAATTCTGTATATATAGACTTTCTACATATAAAATGGGATCTATACTTCCTAGGAGTAGGTACCACAAGTTTAGACAGTGTCTGTGTGGACAATGGGGACAGAAGGGCAGAGTCCCCCAGAAGGCGACTCACAGCTCCTAATACATCACTGTAACAACGGCCATTCTGTTGTGCTCACTCCTAGTATGTTGACAGACTGAGCTGCTAATTTAGGCAACATGAATACACACAAAAGCCTACATATACGTTTTAACAGAGGAAGGCTTAAGAGACTGAAACAGCAAAATCATTCTGCTAAGCAGCAATGGTTAACCAGACACTGCCACTAAAACAAGCAGTTACACTGGTGTTGTTTTCTGTGACTTGCTTAGCAGTCAGACACATGCAACTATTTTTATATCAATCAGGTAGACACAGCTTTCAATATCTCCTATGAAACCTTGTTGCAAAACCGAGGTTCAAAAGCCAGCCACAGGTGTGTAAGGCTGTTGTGGTAGGACTGTCATTATAAACAGAAGACTCAGTCTGAAAATAAGGTTGCATTAGATCTGCTCTTTAGGTGCTAGACATGGCCATAGGAGGACAAGAGGCAAAAAGAAAAATGCATGAGAAACAGACATGAGAAACAAGCAGACAGAAGCGAAAAGACAGAGAAAAACTGGTACAAACAAACAAAAAGGGCATGACCCTACTGCACTGGCTTTTCACATGGAGGCAAAATTAAAGTTTTCAGGAGAATGAGCACTTTAGAATGGCTTCTCATATGCAGATATTACATAAAGAAAAGTGCTTTTCTGATTTATCCTATGTGGATTAAACTAACTCAGAAATAATACTAAGAGAAGTATTCTATCAGCTTCCATACAGACAGCTATTGAACAGCAGCTATGGACACAAACTTCTTCATGTTATCAATTCTAACATCTACTTGGAATTGAGACTTCACGAGCGAACCCTGGAAAGTGTGAGTCTACAACCAGACACTTTAATGATTAACTAAGAATAGATACAATATATAATAATTATACTTTAGCTTATGTTTATTATGTCTTTTAAGAAGGCATGTCAAAAGACACCCTTAGAAATTATTTTTATGTTGTTTGTTGCTGAGGCCTCTGTCTCCAGAAGCATGGGAAGAAGCAGAGACTCCTAACTCAGATGTAAACACCTGCAAAGGTATTAAGAAGAGAATAATTTCTTACAGAAATAAAAATATACCTAGTGAAATGACAAAACCCTGGCTGCAAGAAAAGACAATCAAGATTAGTTTCAGTAAGTGACTGCTTTCAGCTTATAGAAAAAGCAAAGTTCATCTGTAAAAAAACAGGTCTTTCTACTTCTTGGCTTCTTCAGTCCAGTTTTGTCCCTGAACATCCAGAAGAATTTACCTATTGCCTCCCAGAAGGAAGTAAACACACACTGTCTTATTACTTCAACTGCACACTGCCATAAATTACATCCCTTCACAATGAGACAGAAATCAAACTTGTTATAGTCAGAAATTAGAAATAATTTCCTCAGAATTTCCCTCAGAAATGCTGTGAGTCAAGGAGAGTGGCTGCTGTAGAAGCAGAAACAACTGCAGGAGTACTGCTCTGCTGACTGGGGGTTACATCCTCCCCACAATACAGGTGGATAAAATCACCCGTTGCACCAAACCTAGAAACACTGGTTTGTCTCAAGCTAGCTCTTCACCTCAGTGAACACGGAAACACAGAACTCTACCAAGCCAAAAGTATATACTGAGCCAAATCAGAATTTATTATTACAACAAATCGATGGAAAATTAAAATGATAGTAAGGACAAGGCTTTACCAGTTTGGTTTGGTGTTGCTGATGTGTTCCCTGTGCTCGGTACAAGAAATAGCGACTGGATGAAGGACCCCAGTGCATTCACAATATCACGGAAAACTTTAGTGGAATGTTGCTTCATATCATATGACTGACAAAAGGACCTGGAAAGTATTTTATAAAATATAGTAAGTATTTGACAAGTTATGGACTAAAAGCATATTTTACTAGTAACTCCCATAATCCAAACTGTAGACTAAAAGCATATTTGAATCACAAATAGTTAGATAAATAATATTTAGCTTTAGGTAAACGGTCCTTTGACACTAATAAGACAAAGAAGGTTTTGGAATACTCAACTGTAATTCAGCCCTTCTCTGGAAAATAAGCGTTGCCTAATGCTTTTTAAAAAATTTTCCTGAAGAGCTCATTGCATTGAAGTTTCTACATATTTACAATGTTTTAGGAAGCATTTTCTATCAGAGAAAACTAAATAGATTTCTTAAATTTTACATAAAAGTGAAATTCAGTATTTTAATACCTTAACAGCTGAGGTTGTACACAAAGCCTGTGAATAGATTCCACTGCAACTGCTCTTAGCCACTGTGGTTTGTCTGCATCCAGAAACTTAACCAGCAATGACAGAAAGATTTCACATTCTGTTACCTAAAAGATACAGTTTATAGCCATTAAATTAAAAGAAAAAGCCCCCTACAAAATACTTTCTCATTAAACCTTCTGTTTCATCTTAGGAGTCCCATCCTAGCAAGTCTTGCATAGGATCTAAAAAACCCCTTCAGCAAGCATTTACTTAAAATTACATAAAAACCATACCTACTAGTATCTTTACCAAGCTAACGCCACATATGCAATTGTACTGAAGGAGTTAAATTCCTCATAGACATTGCATTAGAGTTCTTACATGTGCTACAGTAAACAAACGAAATGGGAAAAAACAAACAAACTTTTTTTAGCAAATATCTAAAACTTGGAAGGTAAGAACAGCTGAACATATAGGGTTTTACGCATATTGTGTCAACAGCTTTAGTAACACAAGTCAAAAGCCTCTTAGCAAGTATTGAGAAGGCACAGCAAACAATATTATTTAAACCAGGTAAACATTGTAAGAAGATGAAAAGATTCCCAAAAACCTTAACTGAAAGGCAATTAAGTACAGGAAAGACAAAAGCTAATCTACTCTCAGAATTTATACAAGCCTATCTTTAATAAAAGTCACATGTAGAATACAAACAGACACAAATACACTCAAGAGGAAAAGAATATCTAGACTTTTCTTCCCTCAGTATACATCAACAGTTCCCAAGAACTAATTAATACTTTTACTGATCACAGTACTGGCATATACATGGAAAAACAGAACTGCATAAAGAAAACTCAAACATATTCTTACCAACAAACTGTAAAACTGCTTTATCAAAACAGAAACTACTCTCAGCAAACGCATACAGATGGGGAAGTATGGTTTTTCTACGGGTGCTGGAGATGATGACGTGCTGGAACCTTGCCTGAATTTGATATTTGGGGAGAAGAGCTTTATAACAAGAGGGCATACCCTTTCTTTAAGAAGAAAACTGAATTCCTGATGCTGAAAAAGAACACAGAACAAATTACAAGCAGGTATTCTTTAATTGTTACTAGTAGCTCTGATTATGCATCTTATTTACATTTATTATCAAGCACTCTGAAGTCAAGTAAGCCTCTGTATAAATTACACACTCAGGAAATTAAAAAAAAGCACAGTAGACATCATTGTAAAGGTACCAAAAAAAATTATGAAATGACACGGCCAGGATCATACCACACACCCCTCTTCCGGTATTTTGCAAATTGAAATAGGTTGCTAATACATTATTTATCATGTATTTAATTTTTTAATTTAGCTACTGTCTGCTAAAATATGTTACTGTAGGATCATGGTGCATTTACATGCAGTTGATCCACAAAATTCATAGCCATGATTCATACTGCTTTTCATGTGGGGTGAGGTTCATGTTTTTGTAGAAGTAACAATGCCACACAGTTACAAGCTGTCATAAATCATGCAAGATAAGAAAATGCATTTTTGGAGGAGATATAAATGGCAAAACAAAAAGCAAAACACAGTATCACAAGAAGAAAACAGTACTTTTCTATCACAGAAACTCAGTAAGTAAAAGCTACAAGTCTTTCAAGAAGTAGTACTCAGGCTAAATTAAAGAGGAGTTAATGAAGTGTAGATTTTACTACCCATGTGAACAGACGTCTTCCTATTTTCCCTTAAAGAACTACTCACTTGTAAAAACACTTGTGGAAAGTCATTGAGGACTGACTCAAGAAGCTCAAGGCCAAAGGTCCGGGTCATTTCTGTCATACCCACAAGCCAGTAAGGAGCATCAGCATTAACTAACTGACAAAGATCCTTAAAAAGAAACACAGAAACATTTATATTCTCTGCACAGTCCTGTACTGGCATAAGTTTTCTGCATCTACAATAAAATCCACACTCTCTCCCTCTTTTGTAATGAGTAGTTTTCCAATTTCAACACATTTTTTCTTCAAATATTTCTTTTACATAAGTTACCAAGCAGAAAACTTTTAAAAAGAAATTTTAATAGCTTTGCTAGCATCCGTGGAGCAATTGTGTTCATTCCCGCCCTCAAAAATATCTCAAGACCATTGAATTTCCTAAGTCAAGAAATTTTTTATTGGTGTGATGAATAGAACTACTACTTTTCATTATACACTTGACTTTAAAATACAATATCAAGAACAAGAAGCAAGAGTGAATGATAGAAGTAGTGTTTGGCTCACACAAGAAAAGAATCCTGAATTTAATGCAGACCTGCACACTTAACTATTATTTAAGATTTACAGTAGAACATCTTCCTAGGCTACTTTGTCCTCATCTTCCAATCATGCCCCTGGGACACAGCATACCATTGCCAATTACAGTAAATGCACATAAGAAAGCCTGAGGCTCTGGTTAAGGACTTTGTCAATATGCCAAGGGCAAATTTTTGAAATCTCTTACAGAGATGTAGAAGCACCAAATCATAACTGAAAATGTATAAATATATGCTCCCCAACTACCTGAAAAAGCATATAAGCATCTTTAGCACATGGCTTCAGTGTACTGACAGATCTTCTGTTACTATTTCCTTGAACTGCAACTGGCTGGTCAACAGTATCTGTGTAAAAACAAAACCAGTTTTGTGAACAAAGGAACTGCTGAAAATAAAGTACACGTTAGAGTGTTCTTGCAAAAAGATTCTCAGAGAATGGCCAGTGAATTCTTCTGCACTTATGTCTACAGAAATAAACAACAGACTAAGTACCAAAGAGCATCAATATCAAGCACATCTTTCCAATAAATGCTCTCTTCAAAACTACTACTGCCATGTATTTTACACTCAATAATCTAAATTACCTTCACCTTAAATTACATCCTCACCTCAAATTCCTTCACAATACTAACCTGAAGTCCAATTCTCACAGCTTGAAAAAAAATCCAGGTTTTATATACTGCTGTACTGACTTGGACTGATACAATAGCTAAGGACTTCATCTCCCTTGAATACAAGCAAACGTATGTAAGACAGGAAAAACTAATGCCTGTGTTTTTTTTTTCTTTTAATAATGTTTACAGACTTTTCACTACTTCTTCATCTGGCAAGATAAACATTTGACATGCATTCAAAAAGAAAGGTTAATACAAGCAAGCAGAGTAAGAAGTATGCCCACCTTTATATCGTTCATCTTCAGCAACCACTCTCTCAAACACAACAGTAACCACCTGCCGCACCGTGGCTGCCGCAGTGTTATTGGTGATATTGTCTTTTGTGAAGTGCAATCGAAAACAAAGTACAATTGCCTGGGGGAGGAAAAAAAAAAAAGATTAAAACCACTTTACAATGTATTTTCATCTTTTAGCTAAGAGTTAAGAAAGCTGACTGAGAAATGCTTTCCACTACAGTTTGTCAAAAGGTTGCCTGAAAAAAAATTGGTTTAATCATATTAAATTTGAAGAACCAGAGTAAGTTAGCCAAAAACCTCTTTAGTAATCCTCCCCAAAGGTAATCTGGAAGTGGTATTAACTGAAGACATTATGATCTGCCAATAAAACTACACTCATCATACTGAGAGTACATAGTAATCAACCACATAAAACAACTCGTATGAATATTAATGCCAAAAGGACATGAGGATTATACTGTTAGTCACAGAAAGGTCACTTGGCTCCAAAGCTAAAAGGCCATTCACAACTGGGTTGCCTCAGCTGCCATTATTCCTCTCCAAGGTGCCTATTCTAATGTATGGTTGTGCTGGCAGTGCCCCAAATAGTTTCCCATTGCATTTTGTACTACCTCTAACACACAGTTCAATACTTACTTTATAATGAATTTTGAAAATTAACATCTGTACGTGTAGTGAAACCTGTATTTCTTGATCTCTTGTCCTTATTCAGTGTTCTTGCACCTGCATGGACCTCAACCACACCCAGCCATAGCGCTATATGCTCTGAGCCACACAAGATTCAGACGTTTCTTTCGCTTCTCCTTCTTTTAAATGATTTGTGGCCTCTTCTCAGATGGTATCCCCATGTTAGTATGAAATCTTACAACACAGTCGTGCACTCTGGACTTTCAAAAGATACTGCATGATTCTCTATGTCAGTCAGAGAGTCGTTTAGGTTGGAAAAGACCTTTAAGATCATCCGGACTAACCATTAACCCACCACTGCCAGGTCACCCCTAAACCACGTCCTTAAGCACTATGTTAATGTGCCTTTTAAATACCTCCAGGGATGGTGACTCCACCTCCTTTCTGGGCAGCCTGTTCCAATGCTTGACAACCCTTTCAGTGAAGAATTTTTTCCTAATATCCAACCTAAAACTCCCCTGATGACATTTCTTCTTGTCCTATCACTTGTTACTTGTGACAACAGTCTGACCCCCACCTTGCTACAACCACCTTTCAAGAAGATGTAGAGAGCGATAAGGTCTCCCCTCGGCTGGCTTTTCTACAGGCTAAACAACTCCAGTTCCCTCAGCTGCTCCTTGTAAGACTTGTTCCCTAGATCCTTCACCAACTTCATTGCCCTTCTTTGGACATGCTCCAGCACCTCAGTGTTCTTGTTGTTTTGAGGGGCCCAAAACTGAACATGGTATTTGGTGTGGCTTCACCAATGCCAAGTATAGGGGGACAATCACTTCCCTAGTCATGCTGGCTGTGCTATTTCTGAGCAAGGATGCTGTTAGCCTTCCTGGCCACCAGGGCACACTGCCAGCTCACATTCAGCTGGCTGTCGACCATCACCTCAAGGTCTTTTTCTGCTGGCCAGGTTTCCAACCACTCTTCCCCAAGCCTGGAGCACTGCATGGGGTTCTTGTGGCCCAAAAGGAGGACCTGGCACTTGGCCTTGTTGAACCTCATACAACTGGTCTCAGCTCATTGATCCAGCCTGTCCAGATCCTTCTGCTGAGCCTTCCTAGGTTCAGGCTTATCTATGCTCCCACCCAACTTGGTGTTACCTGCAAAACTCCTGAGGGCACACTGCATCCCCTCATCCAGATCACTGTAAAGATACTAATGAGAACAAGCCCCAGTAATGAGCCCTGGGGAACACTGCTTGTGACCAGCCTCCAACTGGATTTAGCTCCATTCACCACTACTCTCTGGGCCTGGCTATCCAGCTAGCTTTTTACCCAATGAAGAGCATGCCTGACTGAACCATGGGTAGTAGCCAGTTTCCCTAGGAGGATGCTGTGGGAAAGTGTTACAGGCTTTACTAAAGTCCAGGTAGACAGCAACCACAGCCTTTCCCTCGTCTGCTAAGTGGGTCATCTTGTCATGGAAGGAGATCAGGCTAGTCAAGCAGGGCCTGCCTCTCAAACTCATGCTGACTGGACCTGATCACCTGGTTGTCCCGTATGTGCCGCACGATGGCACTCTAGAAGCTCCATAACCTCCCCCAGCACTGAGGTCAGACTGACAGTCTGGCTGACTGACTGAGGTCAGGTCTGTGTTTCCCTTGATCCTCCTTCTGGCTCTTCCTGTAGATGGGTGTCATGTTTGCTAACTTCCAGTCAACTGGAACCTCTCCAGTTAGCCACAACTGCTGATAAATGATGAAAAGTGGCTTGGTGAGCACTTCTACCAGCTCCCTAAGTACCTTTGGATGGATCCCATCCAGCCCCATAGATCTCTGTGCGTCTAAGAGGTGTAGCAGGCCACTGACCATTTCTACCTGAATTATGAGGGCTTCTTTCTGCTTCCTGTCCCTGTCATCCAGCTCCAGGGGCTAGGCACTCAGTGGACAACTGGTCTTAATATTAATGACTGAGGCAAAGAAGTAATTCAGTACCTCAGCCTTTTCCTCATCCTTTGCCACTGTGTTTCCACATTAAATAAAGGATGGAGATTCTCCTTAGCCCTCCTTTTGTTGCTTATGTATTCATAGAAACATTTTTAATTGTGTTTTACGGTAGTAGCCAGATTAAGTTCTAGCTGGACTTTGGCCCTTCTAATTTTCTCCCTGTGTAACTTCATGACATCCTTGTAGTCCTCCTGAGTGGCGTGCCCCTTCTTCTAAAGGTCACAAACTCTTTTTTTTTTTTATTCCCCCCTGAGTTCCTGCCAAAAGTCTGTGGTCAGCTGGGTCACTCTTCTTACCTGCCAGCTCATCTTTCAGCACATGGGGATGGCCTGCTTCTGCACCTAAAAGATTTTCTTCTTGAAGAATGTCCAGTCTTCCTAGACTCCTCCTAAACCGGCTGAAGTCTGCCCTCTGGAAGCCCAAGGCAGCAGCTCTGCTAATCTCCCTCCTTACTTCTCTGAGAATTTAAAACTCTTATCACTTTGATATTGCTATGCCCAGAGGGGCAGATTGTCCAACCACTACATTATCCACAATTCCTTCACTGTTTGCAAACACCAAGTCATAGAATCACTATGGTTGGAAGGGACCTCTAGGATCACCAAGTCCAACCTTCCTCCCAACACTTCCCTAACCACTAGACCATGGCCTCAAGCGCTACATCTACTCATTTTTTGAACACCTCCAGGGATGATGACTCCACCACCTCCCTGAGCAGCCCGTACCAGTGCCTAACCACTTTCTCAGTGAAGAAATCCTTCCTAATATCTAATCAACACCTCTCCTGGCACAATTTGAGGCCACTTCCCCTCATCTTATCATCAGTAATTTGTGAGAAGAGACCAACCCCAGCCTCACTACAACCTCCTTTCAGGTAGTCGTAGAGAGTAATTAGATCACCTCTCAGTCTCTGAGTCTCCAGACCCCAGTTCCCTCAGCCAGTCCTCATAAGGCATGTTTTCCAGCCCTCTCACCAGCCTCGCTGCCCCTCTCTGTACCTGCTCCAGCACCTCCATGTCCTTATCATCCTGCGGTGCCCAAAACTGGACACAGTACTCAAGCTGCAGTCTGATGGGTGCCAAGTAGCTGTACCCACCGAGTCCAGTGGGGCACCTTCCCTAGTTGGCTCACTCACCAGCTGCGGCAGGAAATTTATCTTCCAAACGGTCCAGGAATCTCCCAGACTGTTTCCTATTGCATTTCCAGCAGACATCTGGAAAGGTCAAGGCTCTCACAAGAACAAGGGCTCATGATTGTGAGACTTCTCCCAGCTGCTTGTAGAATATTTCATCTTCCTCTTCATTCTGGTTGGGTGGTTTATAACAGACTCTCACCATGAGACATCTGCCTTGCTGGCCTTCCCCCTGTTTTTTACCCACAAACACTCAAACCTATCATCACCATCATTAAGCCCTAGCCAACCAGAACACTCCTAATATAGAGGGCTACCCCACTGCCTTTTCTTCCCCTGCTTATCCTTTCTAGAGCCATGCACTGCAGCACTCCAGTTGTATGAGTCAGCCCATCATGTTTCCATGATGGCAACTGTATCATAGTTTTCGTGCTACTCAATGACTTCCAGCTCCGCCTGCTTGTTGCCCATGCTGCATACATTGCAAAGATGCAATTCAGTTGGGATATTGATGCCACCACCTTTTTGGAGGGAGAAGTCCTAATTCGTACAGGACCATTCTCAGGCACATCCATCCTTTCTAACACATCAATAACTTTTCTATCTTTGCTGCTGAAAGAATCTCCATACCCTGCCTCCACTGAGGCAACAGACCAAAGGACCTCAACTAGCACACTGCCTCTCAAACACTGGCGTGCAGCCCCCAAGCTTCTCTCTAGTGAGCCTGGTTTTATCCCCTTCCCTCTTCAAATATGGTCTAAAGCTCCTTCAAGTAAGCCCTGCTAACTCCTATGCAAAGATCTTTTCTGCCTTTGAGACAACTGTACACCATCTGTTGCCAGCAGGCTTGGTGTTGTATAAACTGCTCCATAACCAAAAAATTAAAGTTCTTCCAGTGGCACCAGCCAGGCATTGATCTGCTGGCTCTTCCTGTTTCTTCCCTCATCAGGTCCTGCAACTGGAAGGATACAGGAAAGCACTACTTGTGCTCCTAATTCCTTAACCAGCAGTCTCTCTTGATTGCCTTCAGATTTCTTCTTGCAATTTCACTGCTGCTTACCTGAAAAAACAGTAATGGATAGTAATCTGAGGGCTGTACCAGGCAGGAAGCTTTCTCTTCACATCATTAAGCTGAGCCCCAGGGAGGCAGCAGGCTTCCCTAAGAAGCAGGTCCTGTCTGCATATTGGGCTTTCTGCTCCCTTCAGAACAGTCTCCTGTGGCGATACCTGTCTGGTTTTAGTTTATGAAAGCAGTTTTGATGTATGGCACAGGCCAACTTAACCTTGGTGACACCTCCAAGCTAGATGAACCATCGTCCTTTGCATTGTTCAGTTCCACTTGCAGAGCTTCATATCTGTTATACAAGGGTACCTGGGAAGGTGGTGCAGTCACAGAGGGGACACGCCTGCTGCACTGGGCAGGAACTTGTCATCATAGCCTCCAATCCCTTAAGTCACTGTGTTCAGCCAGGTGGAGAGAGGATCAGGAATCCTCTCTGTCACGTGTCCTGTCTGCCTGTTGGGCCTGTCCCAAGGAAAGTAGAGGGGGATTCCAGTAGTCTCTCTCTCTCACACACACACACGTTCTTTGGTACTCCTCAAACTTCTCACTTTCTCCTGGAGCTCTGTCACTAAGCAGAGGAGTTCCTCTACCCGGGCCCACCTCCCACAGTGTGCTCACTGCTGCCATCCCAAACTGGTGTAGAAGCGCAACACACCCTGTAGCCTGTTCACACCGGAGCTCTGTCTGGGCAGTCGCACCAGTCATGGTGGGTGCAGAGATCAGGGAGGCCATGGGCTTCTGCCAGATGGATACCATTGCTCCCTGGTTGAGCTGGCAGAGCTTCAGCACCCTTCCTGTGTGACTTTCCATGGAGCCTGCCATGCCACACCCTGCTCACGGTGCGCCCGGTCCCTAGCACTCCCTAAGGGCTTCTTTTATAGGTGGGGGGCCTTGGCCACCTCTGCTGCTGGCTACACCCAGGTCCCACCAGCCACTGTCATGGGAGCTAGGGGCTCCTGGTGTCTCTCTGTTTTCCCTGAGGTTCCCCCTGTTCAGGAAATAACCCTATGCACCACGCTGGAGCGCTCCACCATGGGCTGTGCCAGCACCAGAGCTGCTCGCCTCAGCTACTCAATCTAACAGCAGTGCCTGTATTAAGCGGCTTTTCAAGATGGTTTAGTAGTAATTTTCTGAATTTAAATCAGTCAAACTGAAACATGAACATGCAATGTATGGCTGGCTCAAACTGATTTTCTCTAACAACTTTTCAACATGGAAACAAAACACTTTCAGATATTTCTTGAAAGAATTTTAGGGGAAAACCTAGCAATTAGATTCTCCAGTAATTGTATTAGCTGAGCATGCTGCTGGATCAGAACACAAGACAAGAGAGACATATACTGGGAAAGACCTTCCCTACTTATTTGACACTGCTGTGCCCATGTACACTTGTGGCTGGTGTCCAAAAGGAGGAAGTTTCTAGACATTAGAGAGAAGAACAAATAAATGATGTTGAAAAAGGTGTTTGGAAGACACAGAAAAACGTTAAGTGAAAAAGGATGTAGATATCAAGAACCTGAGAATAAGAGGAGAGGAGAGAAAGGGAGCATATGGCAGCAAGGGAGGAAGAATAAATGAGAGGTGATGAGAAGGTGATATATGATTTGCAGAAGGGAAAGGTACAGGGGACTTAAACAGCAATTGCCTGCTAAAGCCTAGATACAAACTTCATAAAATGAAAACACTGCAGGTTGTTAAAGAGCACCTGCTACCCAGTTAATGACTGACAATCCCACTTTCTGAAAGTACTGCCATTTTCTTCAAAAATCATGCTTCTGCCCAAGAACATAGCACCTCATTTGGAAAAATGAGCATTATTTGGAACAAAAGAAAAAAGGAAGTGCTGAAGAGTCTTTGACGTAATTTGACTATTCAAGTAAAAAAAGAACCTTCTGACAAACCATTCAAAACTTAGCAAGTTTCTATTCCGGCATTTATAGGTTTTGTAAATTTTCCATTATCTTCCTGGTTTCAGTAGACCTTAGTAACTTTAGCTTTCTTTTCCTTTCATTTTCTTCCTTCCCCTAAGTGAATTGATAATGATTTTAATATTCACACATTTAACCAGCTAGGAAGTTATCTCATTAAAATCAGAAGCAAAAAACCTGAAAGCTTTACACCAGAACAGAACGCCTTCAAAAATATTCTTCAATTCTATTCTCTCAAAAGCAAAAAAAATTCGCTCTAATATTACACTGAAGGCAGAGCATAAGACAGCAATTTAGAATGATTTGTTTAAAAAAAAAAAAAAATTCTTAAGTAAAAAAGAAAAAAATATAAAATGTAATCTAGAAGAGGAACTTACTTTAAATAGAACTTCACAAATCACAGATGGGTAAACAATGTTGCTCCTTCAAAGAGAAGTATCTAGTAATTTAAGAATAAAGTGGATCGGAATCCTTACTTTTTGTCTTAGTTGTAACATAATATCCAAAATGGTACATGTTTAAAACTATGCAATAAAGTTATTTCAGTTCTGACTGAAAGAGTAATAACTGGACTGCTTCTGAAATAGGTTTAAGGCAGGGTGGCAAGTTGGTTTTTCTAATATTTGTTTTATTAGTGAGAGCTTACACTGTGCTATGTGCTTCGACTTCAAAAACATACATAGGATGAATTTAGCAGATGAGAAGAATATACCTTAGCCCAGCATTTTTATTTCAAGTTCCCATTAAGTCAGAAATGTGGAGGAATTAAAAAACAGATTGAAAAGGAAGCTAAAAGAAATCCTAGTTTCAGAGTCTAGATATCAAGACGATAGGGACACAACAGAATCAAGAAATCCCCCTTCTCTTCCATTATGTCCAATCGCTTCATATGCAAAATTTCTCTGTTTTTCCTCTTAGATATTTTAAGTACAATAGTTGGCACTAGCAACGTCTTACCTTCGACAGTGCTTCATCATGCACAACTGTGTTGGTTGTTAAAAGTACAAGAACTGTCTGGAGCAATTTAAGTTCTTCAAGACTATTTTCCATCAGTTGCCAAAGCATATTAATAATGTTTCCTGCTGCAGCCTACAAAGAAATAATTTTTTTCCAACAATTGAGATGTTTACATACTAGCATATCATGTGTACAGGTGTAAGGGCAGCACTGTCATAAACGCCTATCATAACCAAATTTACCTGTTCATCTATACCACAGGACTACATTGAGAACATAAAGCAAATTTCATTGTCACAAGCTTCCCAAAGCATTTTTAAAGAATTGACAGCACAAATCTCTTAAAGTATAATATGAATTAGAGTGCATACTTCATCTTCTACTTGGAAATATAGAAGAGACAGTCCAAAGATATTTTATCCTCAAAATTAATTCATACCAGAAAAAAACACAGTATAATTTTACATTATGCAAGCACAACTGAAGATATATTTTAACAGTGTTATTTTCACCGTCTTCTTAACACACTATATATGCAATACCATAATATATCATGACATTTACAATTGCAGGAAATGTGCATCCACTTTATCTTGTTTTTAAAAGTAAGATGTAAGAAAAACAAAATACTTAATGTTATTACATGGAGTATATTTTGCAGCAGCAACTTTCAGAATTCTATTTATCAAGGACCATTACATGTTCTGTTCCTGCAGTGTAAGAATGCAAACTAAATGAGCTGGTTTGAATTTTCATGAATTTCCTTCTAGAAGCTACTAATGTTTCTTCATCTCTTTTTTCTCCCTTTTTTTTTTTTTTTAAGGACGAAAGGTTTTCCTTTAAACTACTTTTATAAAAAAACAGATACAAGTAAAATATTTTGCAATTGCCATTATAATATAAACAGCCTCCTAAAAAAAAAAGCATTCATCTTCCATTTGAAGCTTGTATTTCTCACACTGAAATATTTATGTATTTATACAAAGACTGATCTTACCTCTGAAACAACTTCATGGGACATGAGCCTCTGTATGGCTGCTAGACACAGCTGAGTGATCTTTGGTTCCTTTGTTCCACAACCCATTAGAAAAGGCTGAACTACCTCTGAGCTGTTCTCTTTCAGTGCTTTCAAAGAAAGACATGGAAGGAGTCAACGTTCATTACTTTGAAGAATACAATGCAAAATTTAATAATCACACCTATTAACAAAATGCAATCTCCAGACATGTAAATCAGGGATTTACTCTTGCACCACAGGGAAAAGCCAAGTGAAGACAGACACTGGGCTGCCACAGCTCACTTCCACAACTACCCTGGCTGAGACTCAAATCCCAAGCACATTCTCCCTTACATGTTTAGGTGACTTTCTCTATCCAAGTCCAAAGCCTCCACTTAGAATCCATTTGGTTAGTAAGAAGCTGTAAGGTTCTGCCCACCTCAGGACGTTACCCAGCCTTGCAGCAGTGACCAGCCTCAAGCTGTAGCCACCTTCTGCTCTGCTTCACCTCAGCACTGAATCCAGAAGCAACAGTGTGGCACAGAGAGACAAAGCACATGGCACCAAGAGGAATAGCAAACAGCCACTGACAAAACAGGAGGAGAAACAGCCTGGACTGTTTGTACCCCGAGTACGTACAACTGGCTCTGAATCTTTAAACCGGTGTTTTAGTGAGAAAGGGAGGCTTCTTACAATGACACTTTGCCAGGAAAAAAACAGAAGTTTCATGAATTTGTCTGGTTTTGGTTTTATTTTTGTTTGTTTATTTTGTTTGGTTTGGTTGTGG
Source organism: Merops nubicus (assembly GCF_000691845.1). Classification (NCBI taxonomy): domain Eukaryota; kingdom Metazoa; phylum Chordata; class Aves; order Coraciiformes; family Meropidae; genus Merops; species Merops nubicus. Next base: position 17,020 of record NW_008615706.1, on the reverse strand, counting down.
TTTTGTTTTTTTCAGAAAAGTTTCACAGTGAATACAACTTTCCACACTGTCGTTTTAAAAAGTTTTTCTCCAAGGAGGTAACTCTAGAAATGTGAGATAAACTTCAAAATGTTAAAAAAGAAGAAATTACTTCTGAAAGATGAAAGGAAAGCATGATTCTGACCAATGAGTGCTTTTCTGTTTGCAGGTGTGGTTGTTGATTCATGCAAACTTAAGAGTTCAGCTGCTCATCGCCATTTCAGATACTAAAAATTCCCCATAGCTGAAAGTTCAGTGTGTTCTCTACACTGAATGTCATACACCATGTTTTAGTCTGTGTGTAATAAGAGAAATGTGTTAATGAAAAAGTTTCACACACATTTTTAGAGCATAGATCTTAACACAAAAAAAAGAAAAAAACACATATAAAAAATGCATTCATATAAGAATGCAAACATGACCTATTTCATTTTTTCTATTGAGCAATTTGAAGTTTGGCTCACAAGAGGGTTTATTATTAATTATCACTACAACTAATTTGGAAAAAAAAAAAGGCAGCATCAGGGTAAAAACTACAAAAATATATTTTAGTGATTTTTTCAACTGAAGCGCTAACTGCCATGACTAACAAGTTTCTATGAAAAGAATAGGCTAATGTAAATTATAGATGCCAATTTTCTGAGAGTAATCATTCTTACAGGGTGATATTAACACACATACAGCCTGTAGTTTCATCAGCCTCTTCAGAGCCAGTGCAGCTGGCAGGCTGACCTTGCATCAAATATCTAATCTAAACCATTTAGAACGTCAGCATAAATACGCAGGTTCACTGCCTGTTTAATAACCTGCTTCGATTTCAACAGGGTTTTTTAACTTAACTGTGAAGCAAATATACCTACTATTAAAATATACAGTATTAATGATACCCACCAATACCGTTCCCTTATGAAACACTCCATGATTTTCAAATGAAAATGAAACACTGGCTACTTCACCAAAAATGGAAGTTTACTGCCAAATAAGACATTTCATTTAGGCATCTAATTGTCAGGGTCTACATGTGAGCTAGATGTGTAAGCTGCCTTTATAGTCTATGAACACCTACAACACATGGCAAATAGAGCCAGGAGAGCTCCTTTTTAACATGGGCACAAATACTTCTTTAGTCATATAAATTTCTGAATTGCTACTAAACTCTAGCCATCAAGCAGAAAGCAAAGTTTTTTTTTTTTGAAAAATTAAATAATATATACCACAAAACATTTATCTTTAACTCATGATAAATTCCAAATGGCAAAAACATCATGAAAATTAATAAATAACAAGACAAATTTAAACCTTTTACAATATACTTCCTATAATCTATTCAAACAATCTCACAGCAGGGTCTGTACAAGGATTTTTACTTTGTGAAGCTCAAAAATTAATGTTTCACAGTTTTGGTTTGGCGCCAATCATTATGTTAGCTTCAGTCTTAAAATACACATGAATTTTCTTATATCCAGGTCTCTTTCGGTTTTGCTATCAAAATTATGTAAGATTATATTAAAAAAGAAACCTATCATAATGAACCACATTAAAAAAGAAGTTTTGGGAAAAGTAAAGCTTACTCCTTCATTCCATCAGCAAGATTACAAATGTAATTTTTTAAAAGAAATTCTAAAAAATTCAAACTTCTGAAAGTATGAATTGCACATCTCAGAGTCACGTGGAAATAATTTCTCACATTTATCCTCTGTGATACAAAGCTGAAGCTGACTTCTCTTTTGGAATTACTCAAATCCTCATAAATAAATTCTAAAACACCTAAAGACTGCTTTAGAAGACATTGAAACCGCGCTTTTCAACTTCTCCAAGGGACAGAAAGTACTGAGATCCATGACCTCAAAGTTCTGGCAAGTTAAACACATCGCACCAGACATACTAGATATTTTTAAGATTTTAATTAAGATTTTAAGATTGCATCTATTATCCTAAAAATTATAACCCTACGCAGTGTAATGCTTCAAGAAAACATCAGGTCAGATTATTCAAAACAATATGAAAGTTGTTCTTGGCTATTTTATTGAAACAACAGTTTACATGAAAATTTAAAGAAAAATCATATCCTGGTGAAAATATTCGGATTACTAGAATGTCTAGCATACGTTCCCAAATCTTCTAGCAGCCAGAAAGTATCTACTTCACTAGGTTTCAAAACTATAGTAGCCCTTTTGCAGCTTTATTTCTACTAAAGTATACATACTTTACATATATGGGTACACATTCCTCCAAGAACAATTTAAATAATAGACAGGAGACAACAGAGATCTTGACGCTAACTTATCTACAAGATTATGTTACAACTGACACCTCAAAAAATGAGTCCTTAAAGAATTGGGATGCTTTAATGATATTATGTTTAGATATTGAGCAGGTAAAATATATGTTCCCCTCTGTTCTGCAGTTCCTTACTGGGAAAGAAGCTATGATCCTAATAGCAAAGATAACCAGTCAAAATAACTTTTAACCTGCTGGTTTTCCAAACCTCATAGCAACAAATCTTTTTTTTTAATAAATGAAATAAATACTCACAACATTCTAGTTTAAACCTTCCAAACTATCAAAATGTGTTCCCTCAAAAAGGAAAGAAGTAAAGATTGCCTATCCATGCCCTAAATCAATGATCTTTCAAATCTCTTCACTTTGAAATGAAGATTAGAAACCAAAGAACGTTGCAAGATTACAAACTACTTTCTAAAATACAAAGTTCTTTACACAGTAATATGCTAAAGAACGTTGACAGCTACCCAAATGGCTAACTAGAGATTTTTCTTGTTCATTTGTGTACTTTGATATAGCTGACATTACCTGGCATAGTTTTCCCACTTATGTCAGCATTCATGACAGCAGTAAAAACAAAGAAAATAAACAAATAAAAAAAGAGGCATTAAAGTGAAATATTGAGGGGTAGGAGTGCTACTTTAAATCATTCTAGAAAGTGCCTCCTTACTGAAATCTGATTTACACACCTCAAAACCAGAAATAGTTTGACACTTATTTCATTTGGACCTTTCAAAGTAATTAAGCATTTTAAGGGTTTTGACTACAGCTGGGGTAGATACTCAATTATCAATACAGGGACATTCAAATCTGGCTAAAGGGTTTACCAGCAATTGGAAAGAAGCCATCAATTTACAGACTATTTAATAAAGCCGAAGAAAGTCAGAGATACTGTTTCAAGCACTTACAAAGTTGCAACTCGCAAGATATCTGCTGTCGCTCAATGCAATGATAGATCTTAAATTTAATGACCTTATCTCAGATTAAGATGGATTTATGCCTGCCAGGTACAAGTCTCCGAAGGCTACGCTGTCGTACGACACACACAAATGAGGATCAGCCTGCAGAACTCCACACAGAGCACTCAATAGCTGTGGTGAACATAGTGAATAAAACACTGAAAATTTGGAGTTTAAGTATTTCATGTTATTTTCTAAGTGGATGATTACTTTTGTAAAGTCACAACTGAAATGGAGATCTTCCTCAGCATCACTATAGCACTAACATGAAACAGAAGTAGTATCAAAAAATTCTCATGCTACTGGATTTTTTGCTAGGTGCCCAAAAATAAAGCATCACTGATACAACACACACTAAAAAGACATGTAAGATTATTACACATAGCCAAGACATCTTTTTTAACATTTTGATGTGTAACCCAAGTTTATTTTTCGTATTGCTTTGCAAATAATTACCTGCCAAAATATCTGTGTTCCGTGCAGCTATTGTTTTCACTTTTATTATTCCTGATTCAGCAGCCTGGAAGAGAAGAAAATAAGTAGTTTAGATGCCGTTTCATACATCAATATCAGGAAAGAAATGAGAACAAGAATACTGAAAATAAATAACAAAGTATAGTGTCAGGGCACACGTGTTTTTGGCAGTGTTTTCAGTAAGCAGAGCTAATGCAGAAGTAAAAACTTTTTAGCTTCTGGAATTCCTTTCCAGAATTCCACAGGAAGGAAGGGGTATATTTTGTGGTTCACAATTTTTAGAAATCACTTTTCAGTTATATTAATGCAAAGCAAAAACTAGTAAACAAAAAAAAAAACCACAAACTGTTAGATAGACTCTGTACAGTTTCAAACTGTGAAACAATTACCATGATACATATAATCAGTCATGTTCATCCAGCTGAAATACTGAAGAAGCTGGGAACACCAGTAATGATACCAACGCTTAACACTTAACTAATGAATCCAGCTAAGAAACTGGACATGGTACACAACAGCTGAAGAAAATCACTGTTCTTCCAGTCAGGTAGTAGTATTTTCCGTCTGAAAGTTAACACACTTTCACTCACAACAAGTACCAGAATTAAACCCATTTTCCCCGCGAATTTTGTAACTTCAACGCCCTGCACAAATTATCCTAGGGCAGTACTGTGAAGAAAGCTTCCTAACAATACTCTGATCTTCCTGACACACCATACAATCCACGCCATCAGCTCCTCCCCTTTCCCCCTAAGTCTGACCTAACAGACTAACAGCTGTGCTTTCCTGGGTCCCTTCCCCCCATGCACCCCGTCAGCAAGACTCAGGGTTGCAGACGTGGAGGTTGGGGGCAATCTGTGTGCACAGACTGGCTAGATGTCAACCAGGTGCTGCAGAATCAAGCAGCCCACCCAGGAGATCACAGTGCTGTGAGGGAACAGCAGTTCTCTCTTCAATTGCCCACAAACACTCCGCAGCATGAATCACGAAAGCCATGTTCGCTAATGAAATCAAGGCAGACTGAAAATGTAACATTGAGGCTTTGCATTTCAAGAGTTATGATTTCCAGCAAATTTTGCATACAAAACACAAAAATACACTGCAAGTGGCGCCTTTCTGGTTTGTTGTTGTGGTTTTTGTTTGTTTCGGGGTTTTTTTAATTCCATTAATGTTTTAAACCTCTAGAAACAAATCATGTTCAATCCACTGTGCACCAAAATAAACACAACCAGTTCTCCCAAGCGACAGGTTGCAAGCTGCTGGAAAATACTGTCCTGCAAATTTGAAAGTACATTTCCCCTTTTTTTCAGCCTTGTATTTCTGTGTACTTCCCACACTAAACATATCTACTTTTCTCCCAATATTACTATCTAAAGAAGCGTGCCCTCACTATATAATGAGATTAGAGAAGCAGACAAGCGGTGGCTGCAGAAATACGAAAGCAACAGTATATGAAGTTCTACCAAGTAGCAATATTTCCTTAACACCAAAACTCTACTCCAACAAGATCTTCCAGAAAGTCAGGTTAGGATGACTGTATAAATTCATAATAAAATATTTTAATTAAGAGTTGATATGCAAATTTCTCAAAATAGCTAAATTAGAAATGCAGAACTGAAATTATCTTTTTTTTTTTTTATTTCCCAAAACAACTTAGGAAAACAAAACACTGCCTTAAGACCATTGAAGAGACCTGTGAACTTCTGGAGAATTAGTTAAGCTTTGCTGAACATAGTGTTTCTACTTTAAAAATATACACAGACTAATATCCTGAACTAACATACAACAGGCTCAAATGAGAAAAAAGTGACATGCAAATATATCTTTTGCATAATTAAAATGGGGAATGCCCAATGCAGTTCTCATTTATTTTAATTATGTTAACTTAAGGTGTTGAAATGCCTTAAGTTTTAAGTCAATCCCTGTTCTTCTTCAATTGTAAATTGTCAGCTAATTAGGGAGAGCCTTGTCACAACAAATTGTTCCTATTAATTAGCATGAAGAATTTGTCACAGTCCAGCTTCAATTATCTTCACACTAAACCTCATCACATCTACTGACAACTGATTTCTTTTCTTGCCAGGAGTGACAAATTCCCTCTGAATCAAAGAAGTACGATGCCTGCCCACACGGGTGACATTGGCAAACCCCCTGCACCCTGCATGCAGAACGGAAACATTATCTCAAACACGGCTCCCTGTTAGTTGTTTCCATGCTAGTTTTCCATAAAATAGCATATATTTTTTAAAAAAAATAAGGTAAAACAAAACAGCTACTAGACTTTTTAGTGCCACTCTGAATATAACAGATAGCACTTCCTAAATCCCAAGGAGAAAAACAATGAGTATCTCCATTATGCTAGGGTTTCTATTTAGAATCCCAGTTCAAAAATGTTTACAGTTAAAAACTACTTACACTGTATATAACCTACAAAATACGCCGCTATATATATAAAAAAGACAACATTCCAACATCCACAAAAAAGTACCTCAGTTGATCACAAATAACAAGTAGAAAAAAATGAGACTATTAACAGTTATCCAGATATTTGTATTCATCAATATAAAAGTGTATTTGGATTGCATCAATTTAATCTGGCAAACTAAAAGACATACTGATAGATTTTAAGTTTACAAGTTTACACCAATTACTACAGCGCTCTCTAGGACACTGCCTCATTCAAAAAAGATCTTAAAAAAAAAAAAAAAAAACACTAATAAAGGGGATGGCCAGAATCATACTATTTTTGGGTATAAATATGATAATTTATGTTCACACAAATCTAAGGCACCATGTTTTCAAAGCAGTCACCACTTTTGAAAGTGACATTATAGATTTCCCTTAGCACTGCAGTTAGTAGCAGTCTCATGAGCAAGTCAGTTAATCTCTTTAATTATAAAAAGAAGCAAATACATGTAATTCCTGTAACATAACAAAGCTTGCGTACCTGAAACCTTTCAATTAGATCTCATACTCTGCTAATTTAATAACTGTGAAATGAAATGGCTCAAACACACAGTTGCCATTATTGAGTTTTGCTTTGTGTTTCTGCTGAAGCAAGTAGAGCACCAAGTTTGGAAATACTGATGAAGAACAGAAATTGACTCTCAGTGATATCACTTATTCAAGTCAGTCTCTTACAGTACTTTGATTTGGTTTCAATCAGTCAATAATCCCAGAGTAAAATTCAGTAGGACACTCCAATTTGTAAGAGCTTCCCAAGTATTTGCTGATTGCATGGAAATCACCCTTCACAGAAATCAAAGGCAAATGGAGAATTCTTGTACAAACAATCAAGATGCACATAGAAGCCTGTGCATAATATCTGCCTCCAAGCCTCAAAGTTCCTCTCCCCAGTTTGACAACAATACCCACAGCTCCCTAAGAACTTCACCCTAAAGCTACCTTATAGACAAGAGTCTGCACAAAAGAGACTAGGAAGTGACAAACAGATTTTCAAATGCAGCTTTAAGTTTCTTAGATCTAAAACTCTTCACCTCGTCACAGATTTCTCAGTCCTCGGTTGACAGAGGGAAGAAATTCAGCCTTCCTGTCATTACATACACTATCCATATCTTCCAAATTTTTAGAAATTTTAACTCTTGCGTAGGTCCAAAAGCCCCAACCAGTTAACAGAGATGGGCAATTTCTGCCTAGGCACTCAGCAAGCAAAGACTTAACCCATCTTCAAGCAATTTTTTAAAACAGGCTTTTAAAAAGGCTTTAAAAAAGATCAACTTGCTGATCTTCAAAGACACTGGTATCTCACAATTAGGACCAGAAGTCAGCATCTTTTTCTTTTTTTAAACAAAAATTATATAAAGATATTTAACATTAACAACCAGGCATGTGCTAATTTCTACTAAGGACTGATCTAATATTAAATATATTTTTGTGTGAACTTCTAAATGTCATGGTACTGTTATCAAAAAGGAATAAAATAAAGAATTTTTACTGTTAATACTCTGAATGGCCATTTGTGGTTTGAGTGTATGTTCAGAGCAAATTGTTGTCCCCAGAGCTACTGAAATTGCTATAAGGTTTGCAGTTCTTAGTACACAAGCTTTAGGCTTCTTTTTTTTTTTATTTTTTAATTTTTTTATTTCTTTCTTAAAAAAAAGCAAGCATTCAGGAACAATGGTCTGTGTTGGTATTTACATCACATTGTTTGCCAACCTTTTGCCAAGATTGGATAAGAGTAATATATGTCATTTATGTTCACTTCCACATCTATTGTGTGAAATAAAAAGAGCAATTTTTTCCTATTCATTATCTGCCTTTCCAACTGGAACACTAGCCCTGTATCCATTGGTTTAGGTAAGTCTAAAACTGTCTAAAGTACAGTTTCACTTCATTGTTATTCTGGCTTGCTTTGCAAAAGCACATTCTGGACCATTACTGTACTGCTAAATCATTATTTGGAAAAGGACACACTCAGAAAAAGCTCTACACTAAATCAGCCTCATGAAAGCACTCGAGTATACCACGTTTGTGTGAAAAGCACTGTACTTGCCTTCTGTATTTTTATCTTCCTCCCCAGGAGTATAATCCCTACTCAGACTCTTCCCTTTTATATATACTCACTCTACCTGTGAATTAAACTGGTGAAATGCCAGTTCTGATCTGACAGCACTGTACACTCAGAGGGATTTATTATATTGAATGATTTAATGTGTTTGGATTACAGCTTGCTCACATTCCCCTGGCTTGGAGCAAAGCCTCCCAGCAGAGTCCCTGGGAATGGAGCACCACCGGCCATAAAGGCCGACACAAGCAGGGAGGACATGAACCAAGTCAACGAGACATGCACAACCCCACACACCCAAGGGACAATGTCATTGAAAGGACCCTTTCTATGAAGGTCACAGTGACTGCCGAAGGTTACTGGTGACTGGGGAGTGGTAAGCACTGTGCGCATCTCAAGGCAGGGCAGGGAAGAGCTTTCAGGGCACTATAACAGGCCAGTCAGCTTCGCGTCACTCCCCAAGAATATTATGGAACAAAACCTTCTGAAAGCTACTTCCAGGCACATGCAGGACAAGAAGATGGTTAGGAACAGCCAACATGAATTTAGCACAAGCTCCACCAACCCGACTGCCTTCTACAATGAGACAATTGGCTGTGCTGGTAAGAAGACGGCACCATATACTTCACACCTCGACTGCAGCAAAGCCTTTGACGCCATCTCCAGTTGCATCCTTAGAGTCAAACTGGTGAGACAGGGACAAATGGACAGTAAAGTGCATGGAAGATTGGCTCAAAGGGTCACTACAAATGGTATGAAGCCCAGCTGGTAATCAGGTAGTAGTAGTGCTCCTCAGGGATGGATACTGTGGCTAGTACCATTTAACATCTTTATTACCAGCCTGGAGCGAGGCATACAGTCTGCAAGCAAATATAAAATTCAGGGTACTGTTCAACATACTGGGGGGTGGGAGGAGGTGCAGGCTGTGTATTCAGAGGAATCCAGATAGGCTGAGAAATGGGCTGGTATGAACATCATGAAGTTCGAAGGCCAACACAAAGTCCAGTTCCATGTATTGGCACAGGCTGGTGGCTGGCTTTGCAGCCAACAAAACACCTTTGCAGAAAATGACCCAGGGTCCTTACAGACAACAAAGTGGAACCAAGAGCCAGCAGTGAGCCCTTGTGACAAAGGTGGCCAACTGCACACTGGGCTGTATGAGCAGGAACACATGCAGCAGGTCAAGGGAAGGGAGTCCTTCCCTCTCTTTGACTCTTGTGGGACTGCCGCTGGAGTAACATGCCCAGTTTTAGCCTCCCCAGTGCAAGAAAGCCATTGACATGTTGAGGCATGTCCAGTGGAGGTCCACCCAGACATCTGGGGGATGGAGAGAATAATAGATAAGAAGATGCTGTATGAGATGCACTTGTCCAGCCTGAAGAAGACAACAATAAGGAGAGGGCTTGTTAATGTCCACAGCTTCCTAAAGTGAGGCTGTAGTGAACATGAGTTTGCAATCACTGCTCAGATGTGTGCTCCATCCTGGAGATACATACAGGTAGAGAGAGAAAGCAGGGAACGCTGAAAGCAATAAAGCTCCTTTCACCAGCTTTAGTGCCATTGTATCAGTTGCCCTTATATTACATGTGCTCTTTCACTTGACACGAGTGACTACTCTGGTCCATTAACCTTTGGAAATTGTCAGTCTGCAGTATCAGTGGCCAATTCAGAATCCTGAAGGTTAATTGTCTATAATGCCAAGACAGGTGCAAGTGTTATCTACATTGCTTCAGAGCTGTTGCCTCTAGAGGTACCTCACTTGACTTAAATGTGGAGGTAAAGATAATGAAACACAAATATTTAATATCAAGCATTTTCATTTCACAATCAAAATATTACACCTCAGCTGGAAAAACCATCACATATAAATCAACAGAACAAATCAGAATGAGTAACATAAAAAACCTCATCATTGAGCAGCACTGATGTAGACAGAACAGAAAAAGCTAACCAAGACTTGATACAGAGGAAACGCAGCCAATTAGGAACAAATTTTTAAGTTATACTTCTCTCTTCCACAGCAAGACAGAATCAGGATATACCCTGTATTTTGTATTATAAATTACACATATAGACTATACTTTACAAATATAATATTAGTATAATGTAGTGAATGGGTATCTTGAGAGAGCCTATGTCTATCATTACTGGATTTCGGAGCGATCTGTCAAGTAGAACAACTGATTACAAACCACTGAAATGGAACACGAATTTTCACAACATACTTCAGTCACAACAATCATCATTCTACATTAAAAAAAAAAAAAAAACACAAAACACTTCAAGAAAACAACTACCCAACACCCTGTTTCAGAGCTTTAGGGAGATTTACACTTGAAGTTCAAACTAATTTTGCCTTCAGCTTGTTGATCAGACAGATGGGACCAGGGAAATGCTGAGGCTTTGTCACAAATACTGTAGTCAGAGTCACCCAGAGGCAGCAATGCCTGTTTGCCAGGCACTTGGTAAAAGGAAACACCAGCAGACAGCGTGGGCATTAGGTGAGAACTGAAGTCACCAAGGATTCTCAACCTCTGCTACAGATTTCTTCTATAACCTACAGGAAACCATAGGAAGCAGATGGGGTTTAAATCAGAGATTAAGATGCACAAAATTAAATATTTAGACTTCCACTACAATGGAGATTTAGTCTCTCTTGAATGCTTCTTAATTCTTAAAGCCTCTCCTTAAGCTAATTCAGCTGACCCGCTAGCAGGGGCTCAATACATAAGTCTAAACTTAGGTCTCTTTATCCAACACAACGTGGAGACAGAAGACCATGCAGACTCTTCTGGACCAGCTGTTGGAAGCCAATGAAGAAACATTAATGTATCTCAAGTGGCAAAGATATCTGGTGACTGAGTCAATCAAACCCTGGGCTCTGTAGACAATGCTTGCATTATGAACTGAGCCTGAATGATCAATGACAGGCACCTTAATCCTAAACCAAACTCTAACTTCAAGAGTTTACAAATACACTGAGATACAGAAAAATTTAGCACCTTTTCTTCATTATTTGAATTGCAAGGTATTACATGATGGAGAAAATGTGTCTATGTGCATGATGTGAATCATTTTTGAACACATGACATATCAGACTAAGACAAAGACAGGAAATTTAGGATTTATAATAACTTTTGATGTTTAGAACATATTTGAACAGATAACAGTCCCCTGCAAATAAACAGTACACTTTTTAAAACATAAGTTTGAAAAAAGTCTATGATATACAGACCAATATAGAATCAAAACCACGTAAAATTTAACTAGCAGACACAGTAAGTGATAAAGATCAGGAATTAAACAAGAAACTGCAGGAAATATTAGGGATCACCAGTTTCAAGTTACCAGCTCAACTACAGGCTGATACCTAAAGAATTCTACAGAATAATCTCCAGTCGCATGCACAAAACACACACTTGAGCGCAAGCTGCCTAATTATGACAATCTGCACTTTACAGAGTACAGTTTCTCTATTTCAAAAGACCCTTTAAAATATTTGTTAAGAGAATACCCACAAAAGCAACCAATAAACTCTACAGTATCTGCATTCTTCTGAACTAATGCTGTGAAGGCTTGAAAATTAACCAACCTGGAAAGTTCAGTTCCTGGACTTAAGTTCCTTGTAGGCTATAGTGTCAGAATTATTGAATTTATTTTATTTTAAAAAAAAAAAAAAGGAAACCCAAAAACATGGGTTACTGAAAATGGTCTATGTGAAAAGCTTTGCTATTTTACAGGTCGATTCGGTTCATCTTTTTACCAC
>NW_008615706.1:0-4964 GCF_000691845.1 Merops nubicus | reverse complement strand
CAGGAATGCAGAGCTCTCAGAAACCATCCAATTCTCGTAATACACCAAGCGACTCAGCTGCCCAAGTCACAAGGCATTTCAGCAGTTGTTTTCCTTCTCAGCCATTCAACAGATTTCCTGAAATTGTTACTGTTACAGAACAAACAGCTAATATTCACACATTTGTTTAACTGTTCCTTCCAGTTGTATTAGGAATCAACAGTTGTAAACCAAATTAATTCATCTGTATCTTTTCAACATATGTTGGAATATTGCAGTACATCCTCACATTTAGTTTCATAGAGCTACCAGTGACATCAGAGAGGTTCTCTAAAAGGACAAGCTTCCCAACTAATTTTTTTGCAATAGCCCTAAGATGTGTTCAGGAGCACTGCATCATTCCAAAACAAGAATGATTTAACCCAGGGAATGAAACTGTCACATTTGTCATTCAGTGCAGACAGGAGTGGACTCCGAAGGAAGAAATGCATTAATAAAACCTGTATTCACAGAACACAGCAGAAAGCCCCTCAGAAAGGGCAAATCCTACCTCCTGGCTCAGCTAGCCCACACCACTTCTACTGTAATTAAATAATTTAATGTTTGGTTTATCCAGAAGTGACGTGAATCTGGATTTTTTAACTTTTACCCAAAGAATGCTGTAAGGCTACTTGCCTGCAAGTATAGTTACTTATAAAAGAAAATAAAAATGCAAAATTTGATTATTATTTTTCCTAAATACGGCAAATGAATTTACAATACAGTTTCAAAGCAATAGCTGTATGTCAAAGGCAGACACAACTCAATAGTTAAACAAAAGCAATGCTTTTTTCCAAACCTAGATCTAGAAAAGAAACAGTACAGAGAGGCTATCAAAAGCTATCTTTCAGGAGTCTCAAGAGAGCACTTCAATTGACCAAGTATTCAAAGCTAAAACTGTGATGCTCTTCCACGTTGAGGGAAGTTGAATACTATTTTTTTTCCCAGGCCTACTATTCCAAAATCACCACAGCAGGAAAGATCCTAAAATGCAGGGACACCTGCAATCCATTACACAACTGCTAGGCAGAGGGCACACCCTGTCCCACAACGGGTCTAAGCCAGGTCAAGCTGATCCTGCCATGGGGGGGATGCAGCCCCTGTCCACTCCAAAACAGCCTGCCCTCACCCACCAGCACAAGCGTGCCTGTAACTGTGCAAGGAGCTGGACAGTTTCTTCATGTGATTTTTTTAGGCTCATTTTGCCTTTACTGCTATTTAAAAGTCAAGAAAAAAAACCTGAGACAGCACAGACTACAACCCTACTAGAAAGCTAGCACTGTTTGGACTGGATCTGTGTAAATAAGGAGTGACACAATACTTGAATTCAGGCTGAGAAGAACTTTGAGGGTATATTTATTTAGATTATTAACTCTGTTATTTCTCCTATTTATAAATATTTTCCCCTTGTGTTTCTGAGGTTTCTTACACAATGATATTATCTAATCAAATTAGATGCAACTTTAGAACAGTATTTGCATTCGGTAATAAGAAACAGCAGGCAACCTGTTTGGCACACTAAACTATTTTCATTTTTGGGATAAGACAAAATACTTACTCCAGTTCACTAAAGAGAGCACAACCAACTTACCCCATACCCAGCCCAGGATATGGAAACAGCAATCACTAGCAGGTCAAAACAGTTTATAAAGCTCTGCGTGTAAGCCACGTAATTCAGTGCAGAGCAAAGCTTAGAGCCCACTGTAATTAAGAACAACAGAACAATGACCAAGTAGTAGAGTTTTCTAGGCAAAATGCCAGCTTACTTAAGATAACATAAGCACAACTGATGCCTGTACCAAAGAGAGATTCATCCTCTGTAATTTCAAGCTCCAAAAGATACTATTTAATTTACACTTGCCCTGAGAGCTTCCATCATATCCGTAGTTGGTGTCTATTTTTCTAACTAGGAAATAGAAATATACTGTGAAAATACGAACACACTTTCCAGCAATGTCATTATTTGTACATCTGCCAATATAAACAGTTTTGGCACATCACAGACATCCCCATTAAATCACTCCTTGCTCACAGTGTATAAGTTTCATCCTTAGTATACTTCTGTAGTCGGTACTGCTCTGAGGAAGTATCAAACAGAAAAACCACCCAGCAACAAACAGACAACTGTCTGAAGTCCAGTAGTAATTGGTATTCTCCACACCCTTCAGAAATAAGTTGAGCATACTAGTTCATCCCCAAACACTGTCAGCAGCACAATTTCAAACCCGCAGATGGTTTCCACAGCTCCCATTCTCAGTGTGTTAAGCGGCACCGCCTAGGAAAATCCTATTCAGGTGTTATTTGTCACATGGAGCAAAGCTGAGGCATGGATTACTTTAGGGCCAACAATATGTTCTTATTTTATTTTGGAGCCCTAACTAAAGGAAAGAGTTTGTCACAGCTTTAACACTGGGGGAAGCTAGGTAATTTCAATGTTTCCTAACAGATTGTCAAAGAATCAGCAAAAGCTTCAGAATCCACCACTGTGACTGGACTTATAAGTACATAATTGCCACACAAATGTAACCTACTAGGAAAACTTTACAGTTAGAAGTAACAGAAAAATATGAGATGAAAGTACTTAAAACAGCAAAGAGTTCAAGTTCTTCCAAGCTTGAGTCCTTCCAGCTCCTAACTGAGAATAAAGTCTAAATCCCACAGCTTGTGGGATCCCACAGCTCTCTGTCTGCTTTTCTGCTGAACCCAACATCCCCACCAAAAACCATCTGACAAAGCTCTTCAGCTGTGTCATCCATCTGCCTGTTCAAACAATCATTTAATATTGTTTTGGTCTCTCTGCATCTATAGACACAGCATTAGTCTGTAATAGCATATGCGTTAGAAAGACCTTTAAAAAGCGAAAATTAAAACTCTATTTAATAAAAAAGCCCAGGCTGTATTTTCTTGATCTTACCACTTTCTAACTCCCTACAGAATTGACTACAAAAGGATTTGTTCAAATTAATCATTTGAGCAACAAGCAGAACTGAGAACTATACTACTATTTTTACTCAGCAGCAAACCTATCAGCTAAACTAATTTTGTAGAATTTTAACAGTATAGACATAAAAACCAAAAAGCAGAATAGACAAACCATTTTAGAAATGGCTGACAATAACAAATAGCTGTGAGTAAAAATTTAGACTGTCAGAAACTGGAGCTTTTATTAGAAGAGTTCACCTTCATAAAGTACCTATCAAATCTAACAACTACGATACAGCTCACAGCTATTAATTTTGGACCAGGAGTTTTTCAACAGCTTTATCATGGCACGATAAGTTTATTAAGTGACATGAAAGCATACACATCACCTGCAAGATAAACTCATAAATTGCACTGCATGTGGTAGTGGTGCATGTGGTAGTTTAGTTACGCTGCAAGGAAAAAAGTGAGGTTATAAGCAGTAGGAATGTTTTAGGAAGCCCATGTTTAAACATAGTTTAAATAGCTGGTGCTGTTCCAAATCAGTAAGAACATGCCATTCCTCTGATCACTCTAGCCAGATCTAATCATGATCAGATGAAACACGTATGATTAAAATACCTGTTTAGCAGTTAAGATGTGACAGAACACTCATTTCCTGTAAAACTTAAAAAAAAAAAAACAAACACCAAAACGCTTCCAGAAGTGAGGAAACAAGATAGTTTCCTGTGACTGTATCACACATCCTACTGTAGGACTTGCTCTCACCTCAAACCTCTCTGTAAGAGCCCAAAACTCACAGCAGAAAGAGTTCCACCTCTTTATAAACACCATCCAGTACTAACCCATAAACCTTCCCAAACTCCAGACAACTGTGAAAAACTTTTAAGTGCTTTTAATGAAGTAACCGATGCAAATTGCTGTTGAGATGTAAAAGGAACCAACACAAAAGTCATACTTCCACAAGAATACAATAAACATGCTGAACAAGCATCAAGAACTGCACGTGCAGTAGTTACTCTGACCTTCAGCATGGCAAATATAAAGAAGCATTATTAAAAATACCTAATTTGAGAATTACATTGCCCATCTCCTTTGTAGATCTTGAAGAAAGTAAACAATAACACAATGAGGAAACTTGTTCAGAGATGGAACAACTTACCAAAGAGTTACACAACACACAGGAGAAAGTGGAAGCAGCACCCCTGCCTCCCTCCAAAACCTATACACGGATTTCTGTTCAACCAACCACAACTTTTTTTCTTATTTACATGCGACCACACACAATTTCTCAGAACCGATTACAACTTTCTCTTGTTTTTCTGTGACCACACACAATTTCTCAAACATATCTGCATTCCTCTACAACCTACCATCACACATCATGTGCTCCACTACAGTGCATCACTTCATGCCTTTCAAAACAAGCACGGGCATCAGCTTCAATTCATCTGTCTGTGTAATACTTCATACAATGTTAAATATGCCATCGGTTAATTGGAACTATGAAACTCACATTACAGATGCAATTCCCTTCTTCCAAACTGACAGATTCTTCGCCTTGTTTTCCCAGGTACCTTTCTGGTTCTGAAGCTTAATCTGAGTTAATATATTTGTATCTTTCATCCCACTGTTGTGTAGAAAAAATAGTTTTTAAAACGGTAAGTAGTAAACTACCGATAGAGAAAAGTTAAACCGTGCAAACACACTCGAGAAACACACGGTTAAAACATATACTTTAAATCAGAAAAATTCTGATTGCTCTTCCATTGAAGTACACCTGCTCATCGAGATTGCTGAAGCCTCAGCTAAAGGGAAGGACGAAAGTGTGCACAGAGTAACCTGAGGTTTGACAAATAAAACATACAATCCTACCGGCGTGAACCTATTAATAGGATTTTTAAAAAGGGAGAAAAAAGTAACCCAAACTTCGGTGTCTCCCAAGCTTCCTCGGTTGTAACCGTACCACAGGAAAGCCACATAACCCCAAAATCGCGGGTGAGGTAGCGATCACCAGCGACCCG
>NW_008615705.1:0-18302 GCF_000691845.1 Merops nubicus | reverse complement strand
GTGAAGGGCTTTGTAGCCTTCTTTAATCCATATCTGCCTTCAGTTATGCTTAATGATGCTTGTATGTTTTCCAATTTACCAAAAATATATAATTTCATACATGACTATTATACTTCTTCCAAATTTTTAATCTGTATTTCTTATTCTTTTAATAGTTGTGCGACAGAGAAGGGAAGCAGATGCTGCTTTGTTTTCAGAACTCTACAGAAAACTGGGTTCACAGGTAGTGTTATAAATGTCTAAAGAGTAAAGAAACTGAAAACACACATATGCACATTTCTGACTTCATAGAGTTCTTTTGGAGAGCCCTTGGGTCATTACCAATATTTTTACTGAGGGGGTGATTGGATGCTGGAACAGGTTTCCCAGGAAAGTTGTGGAGCCTCCATCCTTTGGAGACTGTCAAAACCTGACTGGGCACCCTGCTGTAGATGATTCTGCTTTGAGCAGAGTGGTTGGACTAGGAGATCCTTAGAGGTGCCTTCCAAGCTCAATCTTTTTGCAAATCTTTTGAAAGAGTTTACAAATTACTTTTTTATTCCTCTGAGGTATCTGCTATAAATGAGAAATTAATTTGGATTTAATTGTAAATCAAAAGATAGTAAAGGATACATTTTCAGTTTGAGCTTCGTTCTGAAGGAACTCTAAAAATAGAAGTGTTCATTTGATATGTAAAACTGATGATTTTTCTCATAATTTTACAGTAGTGCCTTGCAAGTGTATTGTTTATTAATCTAGGGTTCAAACAGTTCTCCTGCTTCTTACTTTAAGTACTCCAAGTCTTTAATGTTGAAGGTTAAAGAAATCAAAGAATACTGTAGGTTGATGTTCTGACAAAAGATGTTCATGTGTAGAAAACCCACAATGCAGGAAGATAAATCAGGTGAAAGGGGGAAAAGGTTGCAAGGGTAGAAACTTAGCTGAGGTAGGTGAAAAATGACTGCTGCTAATCTGTTCTGGATTCTCCATAAAAATGAGTACAGCGTATGGTAGGCAATAATAAAACAAGATTCCTAGTTGCTAATCTGTTCTGGATTCTCCATAAAATTATTTATCAAGGCAGGGTATGGTAGGCAATAATAAAACAAGATTCCTAGTTATCATTGGCACATACCTGATTTTTGACAACAAAAACTAGTTAGTGTAAAAGGGGATGTTTTCTGCATAACAAAATTTACCCTTACTTTGCCCATTGTGTTAAGGAGAAATGTTTTTCTCTCTTCTGTTTTTTATTCATTCATTTATGTATAGGTCATGTCTGAGTTTTACAAGGTTGTACTAAGGTTTTAAGACTACAAAACAGTGATTCTGTGGAGAGTGACTAGTGAGGGCTCCTCCCCTCATCTGTACTTAGTTTGTTAGAGCTTGGAGCTAGTTTTGGTATCACTGTTTCCATTTTCCTTGCCCTGTGGGACAGCCTTATCTGGGTTTGCATCAGTTTGGTTGTTCTTCCAAATGAATACAAGCTTACATCAGCTATCTCCTCATATTTTGCTGCCTGCTGTTTGAGGTTCTGTTACCATTTTGTCTTTTTTTTTTTCTGTGCTAGAATCTTGTATACATGAAATGGTATCCTCTGAATACTGCCTTCTTTAAAATTCACTCTGCCAATTATTACCCAGTGTGCTGTTAGTTTTATTGCTAATGGTGGGCAAGCATTTCTTTTCCTCATGAGCTTAAGGAAGGACACCAGAATGTTCAATGAATCAATGAGGCTTTTTGTTCCTCCAGCAATTCTCTTAAAGGCAGCAAGGACAAAGAAAAAAAAGCTTGTGTGAATCTGTTTTAACTTCATTTCATCCATTGCTCTGAGAGGAAAGGAGGTCAGTGCTTATTTCAGTGGCAGCTTGCCAGTGGCAACAAACCATGGTTCTTGAGGCACTTGGACTGTCCTTTTTTTGAATGTTGCTGCTCATTCTCCACCAGTTGTTAATGAGTTGCTGGATTAGTTATTTTCAACAGATGCAATACCTCTGCTTCTTGCTGAGATCAAAGCAGAAGTTAATAGACTTTTACTCTGTTATAGTATAGAATATCTCCATTGTAGAACTTTGGGGTATGCTTGGTTAGTGTGCTCTGTCCACCTACACACAAAATGCATAATTTGCAGAGAAAAGGGAAAAACAGAAAAAGATGAGGATGAGAATGTTTTAAAAAAAGTAAATAAAAAATTTCCAAGTGACCCTGAAAGTGCTTGTTACAAGACTGATAGAATTGAATTATATTGCTTCATAAGGGATGGAATCTGTGTTGAATCTGGGTATGGCTAAAGCTTCCTTTAGCCTCACCATGGCATAGTGTTCCACACCATAGCCTGGGCAGTGTTGTGAGGGAACTTCTATGAGTTTCTTTGACTTAGTCCACTACTTAATGCCCATTACAAGGTTCTGTGTCCCTGATCAATTCAGGTGCAAGCATTAGTGTCAGAGAATTATACAGTAGCAGATCTAGAAAGACAGCATATCTAAAATAAAACATTGTAGTATTTTCCTTGACTCTTCAAGGTTTTCTTTTTGTAGCTTGGGCCTTAATATTGTTCTGCCTGCTGCTGGTAAGCTTGCTGCTGAGACCTAAAGCTGCTGAGAGAGTTATTCTATATTATGTATGTATCTGTCTGTTTGCTAGAGACCACAGTGCATGTTCCTCCTGTTTCATGTTATCAATCTCTAACTGAAGCTGTGAAAATTTTGGTATCTCTTAAATGGCATTTAAAGTAATAGAATTGAAGCCCCCTTGTTGTAAAGGAGAGGGAAAGGGAAAGTTAAGAAAAGACAGCTCTCTGCTTAACATTGCACCAAGAGTTTTCCTTCACCTTTGGGTCAGAGTAGCATCTGCATCTGAGATGTTTTTAATTGTGAGAGTGTGTGGGAATGCTGGTAATAGTTAACTCTGCATAGACCTCTTTCTTAGTAGCTGTGAATTGAAAATTGAGTGTACTTGCTGGTCTCAGGGCAGATGAGAATTCATTCTTGGAACACAGTCATAAAATGAGCAGTACAGAGGCCACACTGCCCATTTCCAGTTTACTCCAGAACGTGGCTCTGAGTTGGTCTTATTCATGTGGAAAACAGATTTATATTTGTACATGTTTGTGGGCTGGATAATTTTTTAAAAATGCATTATCAAGAGTTAAACCAAACTCATTCCTGTTTGTTTTCATCTTTTTTTCTTAAAGGGCATTTTGAAAAACAAATGGTCAATACTCTACCTCCTGCTTAGCCTTAGTGAGGATCCACGTAAGCAGTCTAACAAGGTATGTGAGGAGACCTTTGTTGCTTCTGAGAAACACTAAATCTGTGTCACTTGTTTTAGATGTCAGGAATCATTATCCAGACTTACCCAACACCTCAAGTTGTGTGGGTGTGAGGCTGAAAGGAAGAACACATTTGATACAGCTATCTGTAGTTCTTTTGGGTGTAATTTTTCTATACTAAATAAATGTAAAAATACAAGCTGTAGCTGAAGTTGTGACTTTATTAGCTGGGTGGTGGTGGGGAGGGGTTTGCTGTGTTTGGTGCTGTAGTGACAGCACTTCCTGACAGTGCTAATCAGTTTGAAATGGAGTAGGGGGAGCAAAATTCCTCCTTTCATTTCAGCTCTGCTAGTACCAAAGTGCTTTTTGCAGCTATTGATGGTGATAGTTGGCAGGCAAAGAAAAAAGCTGAATTTCTAGAAGTACTTCCCTTGGTGTAAGGGACTTGTTTTATACTTACTATAATTGTAACTAATTTTTTTGTGTGTGTAAACATGGTCTTCAGTCACTTGTTTATATTCTTGACTATTTTACTCCTCTTTCACTAAAGACATGACCCAACACAACTCAAACTTCCTCCTCCCTTTTCAACTCCTTTCCCTTTCAGGTTTCAAGTTATGCCACACTCTTTGCTCAGGCCTTGCCACGGGATGCTCACTCCACCCCTTACTACTATGCCAGGCCTCAGAGCCTCCCCTTGAACTACCAGGAGCGCAGTGCTCAGTCTGCCCAGAGCTCTGCCAGCATGGGGAGCAGTGGGATCAGCAGCATCAGCCTCTATGCCCTGAATGGCCCAACGCCAACTCCACAGTCACTCCTGCCAGGGTAAACTGATGATCTGCTTTTTTTCCTTCTTCTTTTTCTTCCCCACACCCTCCTTGTTTGTATGCCATGGGAAATTCCACTGTAGGTGTGTAGACACTGAGCTCCTTAGCTGAACAGCTCTGAGTATCAGGTGCTGTCATATGACCCTATGAAGCCAAAAATGGCTGGCCAAGTGTATCCCTTCTTAAACTTAATCTGGTATTTTATTGGATCCATTCCTTTGGTTTCTAGTGTCAAGTCCTTTTGCAAACTTCTCAGTTATCTGCAATCCTTTCAAATGGTGAGGGGAAAAAGCTTTCTGTTGCAGTTAGGTGAGGTGTGTGTTAGGGGGCAGGGGGAGTGTTGTAGAACACTGAAATGGGTTGCCCAGAGGACTTGAAAATACTCAAAACATGACTGGACAATGCACCAGGTAACCTCTAGTTGACTCTGCTTTGAGCAGGAGGGTTAAAGGAGGTGATCTCCAGAGACCCCTTCCAACTTCAAGCATTATATATTCCTAATACAGACTAGAGAACTATGTCAGTGAGGTTGTTTTGTCTATCTGCTTGCTTCAAAACATCAGTAGAACCTCCCTTACTCATGACATAGTCTTGCTCTGAGCTGTTCAGGCTGTTCCACTTCACAGCAGTTTCATTGCTCTCTCTTTAGTCCTGTAGTCTGTGAGCTGGGCAACCCAAATTAGATCTTTCTGTGAGCTGCTTTCCTCCTGAACCCCTCTTTACCAGTTTCCCTTCCTTTCTAGAGCATGTTGTTCTTGAAGGGTATCAGCCTAAATACTCTACTCGAGGCATTACAAGTGCTAAGCACAACAGACCTGCTCTGTTTTGCCAGCCATGAGGAAGGGTGTTCCTCAACATTTTTTCACAAGAATATTTATGTTGCAGCCTTGTTCCATCTGTGCCTTCAACTTCTTCCACAGCTTTATGGAATTAGCTTATTTTTTTAAGAAAATGTGTGTATTTGCAATGTTTACTTGGGGGGGGGAGAAAGGTCAGCAGCAAAGATGCCTTACAAATATTTTCAGCTTTATTTTTCATCATCATGGTACAGAAATAATCAGAAAGTGAACTTCTAGTCTTAATGTTTTTCATGTTTAAGACTGTTTTTATGAGAAGAATTGGTAAGTTTGAGAGGGAGGGAAATTGGGGCTTGTCTAGATGCTCCCTCCTGGATGATACATTCAGCATTGGATACAAGTTACCCCAAACAGTAGAGTAGCAGGAAAGGGAACTTCCTTTCTCTAGTTTCCTTTAGTTCTTTGGAATGTAACTACAGCTTCAAGTAACAACAAAACTGAAATATATGTTATTTATTGTGACTTGTTTATTATGGTTGACTTCACTTTTAATCTATTTCAGTAGATCTACACAGTTCAGTGTGAACAAAATCAATCTTTGATGTGAAATCTACAGTTTGGGTTTATTTTAAAAAACAGATTTTGAAAAATTTTTAGGTTTGTAGGAAGCAATAAATTGCTTGCATGCTCTGCACCCTTTTAAAGTTTCTTTTCTTAAGAAAACTCAAACCAACCAACCGAATAAATAAATCCCAGCCAAATAAATAAAACTCAACCAAATAAATATAAACCCACCCAAACAAAACAGCTGCAAAAAATACAAACTCAGGCTTGGGGGGTTTTTAAACATCTTCATACCCCAAAAGAGGTGAGGGGTACAGAATCAGAAGGTTTTGAAGCTGTTTCTCCTTGTCCTTTCAGACAATCCTACCAGGCTGCGGGCGTCGGCGATTGCCTCCGGCAGCAGCTGGGCTCACGGCTCGCCTGGACTCTCACTGCAAACCAGCCTTCTTTACAAAGCACTACCTCAAAAGGCTTTTCCAATGCTGTGTCCCGGGGCGTGCCGAGGTCAAGGAGAGAAGGGGATACAAGTGGTGAGCAAAGATGGATTGGAAAAAGATATCCCTTTCCAATTGTTATCTATATTCTCTGTGATTTATTAATTCCTTTGAAACAGCTTCGTCACGTCTTGAATTTTTTGAGGAGTGTTTTGGTGGAATGTAGTCAATAGAAGGACAGAAGCAAATATGCCAGACTAGTGTATTGGCTCACAGTCTCTTTGGCTGGTTGTTTTATTTTTGCAGTGATTGATAATATATTCTGGACTTCTTAAAAGACTGACTTCATTGCAGTGTTTGTCAGAATCGAGTGATCGTGGTTTGAGAGTCATCATCACTCGTGATCAAAAGGTGATGCTGCTTTTAGGAAGCTGGAGAGAGAGCTCAAGGAATAGAACTTGTTGAAATACTCATCCATTTGGCACTCTGGCTTTTAAAACTTGGAAATGTGCACTGGAATATAGAGCTCTTAAAACTGTTTTTCTTTAAATTGGCACACTCTTTACAGTGGTTGATTTTGAGCAATTGGCATAAAATATTGTCAATAAATGGGGAAAAAAAAAGATAATATTACTAATTTATTTCCTTGAATAAGTGGCTGTAAACTTCAAACTGTTGCCTAGAAGATCTATTTGGAATTTACACAAGTGCAACTAAGAAGAAATTGTTTAACAGATGGTCTTTGTGGCAGTTGTGTAAGTTTAAACCCACTCTACTTTTACTGTGAAAGTGGGAGACTTTCTGAATAAGAGAGCTAATGGCAGATATTATTATCATCATCCAGTGCCTGCTATTCTGGCAAGGAAAGATAAAAAATGTGGGTTTTTTATATTTCCTTGGTTTTTTTAATAACCCCTGTATAAAGAAGTGGAGATAGTTAGGAGCTAAAATGTACATCTGGCAAGGAAAGATAAAAAATGTGGGATTTTTATATTTCCTTGGGTTTTTTAATAACTCCAGTATAAAGAAGTGGGTATAATTAGGAGCTAAAATGTACTCTCTCTGCCAGCCCCTGCATCTGAGTAACAGCACACAAAGCAACAGCTTATAGACCAGAGTGAAACTGGGATATGTGATGGTATTTATTAATATTATTAATTATATTATGTAAATATATATTATTGTTATAGATAGATGTAATATATATAGGAAAAAAATAAAATGTAGCACTGTCTGTTAATTTTTCTTGTACTAATTGCCATAAAGAGCAGTGCAAACCTGTTGTGTTCAGCCAGCCAGCAGCTGTGACTCTTGATTCTCAGGTGAGATGGCTGAAGGCCTCAGTTGTCTTAAACAGTCACTTGTTGATGTAGGAATTGAAGTAGGACTGCATTCAAAATATAAAAGGCTATTGTAAAGAAGATATATTTTTGTGAATTATGAAATTCTTCTTGTTAAAAGGCTGAGGTTTTCCTACAGTTTGTTGCTGTTAACTGGTGTTTCCTTATTGCTACACCAGCAAAGACAGCTTAATCAGGAGCCTTGCATGGTTAATACAATATATCTGTTGTATTATTTACCACTTCAAGAAACATGCACTTAAATCTTTTACCATTTCACTAAATGTTCCTAAAAGAGACTAGCTACTCTTGTGCACACTGACTATTAGGAGGGGAGACTGAGTTTTAAACAGCATCTTGAGGTGACAGCTGCTTTGGCCAAAATAAGAATAGAATTTGGGGTTTTGTTGTTTTTATTCTGGGAAAGTGGCTTGTTGGAGAGGCAGACTGATGAGTTTAAGAATGCTTTGAAATTTGGGAGAAGTGTGTTGCAGTGATGCCATTTCTGGATAGTTGTTGTTGAAATTGTTTTGGCTTTGGTATCTTAAATTGTTGCAAGAGCAGATGATGCTCCCAGAAGAGGTGGGTGTAGCTGCAGTGGCCTGCACAGCACTTTTTCAATCTTCAGTTTTATTTAAATCAATAAATAGCCAAAATCTCAAACAATCTACCATCGAACTAGCGATAGGAGCCAGAAGCAAACTTTGTGCTGCAATAGCAAAATCTTTAATCCAAGTTATATCTGTCTTCAGAAACAATATTTACACATCTGTGTGCCAGCTCTATAGCTCCTCTGCAGCTGGCAATCTGGTTTGGATCAATCATTTCACTGAGCAGTGGCACGTGTGACTGCAAGCCAATATTCAACAAGCAGCTCTTGCTTCTGGGTTAACTCCTTTGTTTTCCTGAATGTAGAAGAGATTATTCCAAGTCCCCTTTAACAACTGCAACTGTTTGATCAAAGACAGCTAAATTTTCTATGCTGCTTGACTGAGGACTTGCACTGGTGATTGTCTTGGCAGAGATAACACGTGTGAGGACTGTCTGAAGTGTTGGTAAAAATATAACAAGCCCTGTGTCATACAAGGTGACCTGCTCTGAGAGGATCCCAAGTATCTGTAGTGACAGGTAGAGGGAATTCTTGGCCTTCCTGAGAGGTTAAGAGGACTTAAAACATGTATTTATAACCTGTAAATAAAGGCTTTCTCTCTTTTTTTTTTTTTGCTAGATGTCTAAATAGCTTTTTGAATTTGTAATCAAAACTAATTGTCCCAACAAATCTAAATGCTGTTTGTTTGGTTTTTTTTCTTTCTAGGGTCTGTGGAAATAACTGAAGCAAACCTTGTAAGAGATGTTCTGTATGTCTTCCAGGGAATAGATGGCAAAAACATCAAAATGTGCAACTCTGAAAATTGCTATAAAGTGGAGGGAAAGGTACTGGGTGGTGACTTGTATTTCATGTGTGAGCAGAGAGGGGTATAGGGGAAAACAGCCATGAAAAATGTTAGAGTTAAAATGTTCTCACAAGTCTTGACTCACTCCCCCAGCATTTTTTTTCTTAAGTACAACAGAATAGTTTCAACAATACTAAACTGGGTAAATTAGGTCCCAGAAAGAAAGTGCAGCATTTCACAAGATGTGAATATACTCCCAGCTATTAAACCAGTACAAAGATGTATGTTATGGCTTAATTCAGCATTTTTGTCATCTTTTCCCCTCCCTAGTGTACAGCTTTGGGAGCTGTTGAGAGGGTGAGATTAGATCAGCTGAGCAATAACCAAAAAAATGGCACTAGTTGCTTTAACATCTCCTCAGTAAATTCACTATTTGGGCAGTACTGCATCACAGTCCAATCTCAGCTCACTAATTGACTTTTCATGTTCTTGGTCAAATGAAAAGACAGCTACTTCCATTTTTCACTTGTAATAAGAACTTTGTGCTATGACAACATGACATTAATGTCATTTTGGACATATGTCAAATGGACATAAATGTCCTAAAATGGTGGAGAATTAATTTTGGGCCATTTCATGACTTGTCTTGCTGCTGACAATAGCTGAACTAATTTCCCTTTCACTTTTTGCCATTATTATGGAGGAGAAATGTATAATTTTTCCCCCATTACTTTCTGATTACATTTAGGGCTGCTTAGTGGAGGGAAAAATGGAAAGTTTAAATCTTGTTAAATCAGTTAAATATTGTGAACAAACAGATTCTTAAGGATGACATCTTCTCTACCTGTAGATGCTGCAAGGTTTATAATTTATCAACACCTGCACTGAGTTAATTATGTTCCATATATAAGTTAGATTATATATAGCAAAGGAAAGGGAGCATAATAGATATTTCTAGAGGAATGTGGAGAAAACTTGATGATTGCAAAATGGGCACTGTGGGTTTCATTAGTTTTCTGTGTAGCTTTCACATCAAATAGGCTAGTTGGAGGTGAAAAACTGTTTTAGTTTGAATTCCTAATTCTGTTAATAGTTTGAGTATTCAGATGGTTTGTAATCAATAATGCTTTTTCCTGAGAACTCTGCCTTTGGTTATTTTTATGAAGTCAATTCAATTGTCTTCCATCCTTCCTTGTTGCCACTTATACTGAGCTACTGAACCCAGCTACTGAACCAAAGATGCAATTTTTTGACTGACTAGAGCTGCAGCTGGAACTTTGATGATCAAGGAGGACCAAGCTCATACCTCCTTTAGCTGTGTTGACTGGATTTTAGGCAAAATAGTAGTCAAAGCATGGAGGTTTCCCTCAGCTGCACAAAGAAAACATCCTTGTCTGTGTTTTTCCAGAAAGAAACACACTTCCCAAGCTGTTGTGGCTGCCTAAGTGTTTTCTAATGTCAGTGTTAATATTAGGTCTGTTGGTGACATTCAGCACTAGATACAAATGTAATAACACTAAGCCAATTTTGCTGGTTCCTCATTTGATTCCAGAGGATGTGTATTGTGCTTAATGCCTGCCAAGTGCTCTGCAGTTGCAGAATTTGAAATAATTCTTATATAATCTCTTTGGGTTTAGCTGCAGGCAGAGTTTCTGTGTCCAGTTATGCTTGTTTGAGCTAAAATTTATCCTACAGAAGTTGTTCAAGAAGTTAAAGCTGTGCCTCTACAGCTAAACAGGAGGGCCAGGGACTTAATTTCTTCTCTTGCCACCAAATACTAGCCCAGGCTTCTGTGGCCAACACACTGTAGCAGATTATCCTGCAGAATGCCTGTACTGCTAACTAAAAGGCTCAATGAATGAGCTTAATTTTTAGTTTTCTGGCAATCTGTTTAGCTTGCAGTGTACTTCCTTGCTTGGATTTAGACTATCCCAACTAGCTCTTCAAGTTAAAATTGTCTCTTTTGCTGTGGGCAAAAGTCAATCTCTGCCTCTTGGCCTAATGGATCAGTCACATTGTTGTTTGGGTATTTTTTATCCAATAAAATTCTAAAAACTTGATGATGGTGTTCTTGGGTAATGTGGCAAAGTATAATAGAGGTGAACCTCAAGTTAGGAACAAGAGCAACAGTGTCATGTGTTGGTGATTTAAAGGAGGAAAATGTGCTGATTCAGATGAAAACAGGAGTAATTAAATAGTGTGCTGGGACTGAGGTAGGCTTGCAAGGTGAAGGGAGATACCTGGTATAGGAAAAGCAGAAACAGCCTAGAAGAGCTCAGAGGGGGACATGATGAAATAGTTCATAGAAGGTTTTACTGGTAGATCTGACTTTAAACTTGGAATTTGAATTCTGTAAGTTTTGATTCCTGATATGTAGGTCTTGGATCATTTGTCTTCCATTAAAGGTTTGTTTTGCATGTAACTAATTATTTTCTCTAGGTTTCTTTATTAGTTTCTGTTGTCTCCTCTTCTAGAGCTCAATATCAGGATAACATGAATTGTGATTCTACAGCATAAGATTTCAGATTTCTTCCTCTTTTCTGAAGAATTTTCTTACTGCCATGATTGCCTAATGTAAAAAGAATACTATTCTATTAAGATTTCCAAAAGGGAAAGTCACAAAGTTGCCAGTAGTTTGTTGATGCACAATGTTTAGGTGTAAATTTAATACTAATTACATGGTTGTCTGCTTTTTTTGGCACTGTAGGGTGTAAAATAGTTTCCTGAACTTCCTTGTTTTTTGAGAGAGGGGCTTTTGTGAAGAAACAGGTATTGGTAAATTTAACTTAATTGAAATTGTTTCTGTTAACTTTGAAGATTTCCAAAAGGGAAGGTCACAAAGTTGCCAGTAGTTTGTTGATGCACAATGTTTAGGTGTAAATTTAATACTAATTACATGGTTGTCTGCTTTTTTTGGCACTGTAGGGTGTAAAATAGTTTCCTGAACTTCCTTGTTTTTTGAGAGAGGGGCTTTTGTGAAGAAACAGGTATTGACATGGTAAATTTGACTTAATTGAAATTGTTTCTCTTAACTTTGTAGGTGAGCTTGTCCAAATCTCTCAGAGATACTACAAGTAGACTTGCAGAGTTGGGATGGCTACATAATAAAATAAGAAAATACACAGACCAGAGGAGTTTGGATCGTGCATTTGGACTTGTGGGGCAGGTAGGTCACCTAAAAAAAATTGATTTTCCTACAGTATTTTGGTTTTGTTTCCTTTAGAATCTATGGAGTAAATGTGGAACTAGAATGATGCAGAAGTTTGTCACTTGAATCATTCATCCTTTGATTTTCTGCTTTTATGGAGTGCTGCTTTTGGTATGGGTCATAATCTGAAGGCAAGGGAAAGGCATTTGCTCTTGCTGGTCTTAAGAAGGGGTTGCCCCTCTCATTTGTAGCTGGAATGTCTCATGCATAGATTACTTTTTTTAATCTTTTTTAAAAATTCACATTTTTTTTAAGTACTCACACGTTTATGAACAAAAACATTGCCCAAATGGGATGGTGGCACCCCTGGGCTGATGAATCACCAATTCAGTTGTCAGTGACCTATGCAGGAGACACTCTTGTCAGCTAATGTTGATGCTCATGTGTTAATACTGCAGTAACTTACATAAAATGCAAATCCCCTATTATCTTCTGCCCTTTCTTTTGAATACAGCATCCAAAGAATATTAATTTTTGTTTTTATAGGTTTCATCAGCATGATTTGTAGTCTACAGTAACTTCACAGCTGCTGTAATAACCAAAACCACATTCACTGCTAAGGCATTCTCGTTTCCTCTCACTTGCTCCCTCTCTAAAACTGGATATTATCCCTTCTGAGTGGACAGAAATGTTATCCTTGCCTCTAGCCATAACATTCTACCTAATCTGCCAAGAAATTGAAGTGCTTCTCCCTTCAATCTAAATTTTCTTAAGAGGTCAGTAGAGACACTGTAGTGCTTCCTACTTTTCTAATGTTTTATTCTGTTCCATTCTGTTCTTATTCTAAGTAACCCTTTCAGTTACCTATAAATCATTATCTTTCTACTGATCCAGTCCATGTTTTATATGGTAGAGCTACTGTATATGCATTTTCTCCAGACTCTCCCCCTTAGATTTGGGTGAATTTTCTTATTCTTTATCTAACAGCTTCCTGCTTATGCTTATTTTTACTGTCTCTGGCTTTAATCTTCAAATTTACAGGAAGGGGAGAACTTTGAATTCTTCACTGAAATAAAATGTGCAGTGTCTTAGCTACCACAGGCAGGTTTCAGATCCTGTGCAGAAGGCTGTGCAGTTAGCTACCCAAGTCTGCATAGCTCCAGTGCTGTTCATTTTGCTTGAGGCAAGCAGTTATGTGTATTTCTAGGACATAAGTGTACAAAGAAAAACACACATTCCACTCCTGCTGTCAGTATCTGGGTAAAATGAGTGTATACCATTGCTTTTCATGGCTTTTGGAGCTGTCCATTTCAGGTGCTGCACACTGCCTTAAGAATTTAGCACAATATTGTGCATTCTAAAGCATCTTTTGCTTTTAAGACAAGAATTTTGGTGTAAACCCCTCTTTAAACCACATGGAGGAAAAGATGTCTGTCACCTCTTTTGTTATGGTTCTGGTGACTTTTTACCATGCAAAATATCAGGTATTGACTGTTACAAGGAGTGGAGACACTACAACACACTACACCTTAACAGTCTGTTCTTCTACTGCTTAGTATCTAAGCTCTACTCTGTCCTCAGAAAGCCAAAATAACTGACAATGAAATATAACATAACATGCATTATGTTTTGTCATTTTTGCCCATTTAGATCCAGTTGAGGGAGTGGGCATTTTAATTTTTTTCTCTTAAACAAGCATTCTGTTTCCTTCCTGAATTCTCTTTTGCCATAGGCCAAATCAGAATTCTAGGATAATGTCCAGTTTTCCCTAACAGTTTGGGAAACAGAAAAAAAAGTCTGTGGTTTGTGATGCAGGAACTGGCACTGGATGGAAATTTTAATTTCTGAAGCTTCTATGAAAAATTGGTGGCCAATTAGATCCAAAATCCTTTTGGCTTCTAAAGTCAGTGATGACTCTCTTCTTACTTCTTGAGTAGATGTATAGTACCTTTGGATGTTTTCTTGGAGGCTCTTCTCTGCCCTCTGTCTTGACAAGTGCTACTTTAATAGGTTCAAAATTGTACTGGAGAAGCAAGTGAGAAGAAATTAAAAGTGGAGTTACTTATAAGGGGATTTCTTTTTGCCCTTCAGCATCCTCTGGAATAAAATCCATTTCAAATTTCTTTCCAATTCATAATGTTGAGTTGAAGGAACCTTCTTATGAAGTATACAATGGCAAGATTAATGATTTCTTCTTTTCTAGGCTTCTTAGCCTCTTAGGAGGAAAGAAGATTTATTTTCTCAAGATTGTGCTTGTAGTAATGATTTCTCCCTCATACATGCTCTAATGGATGAATATTTTACTTTAACCTCTTACGTTCTTTTTCTGAGGTTTTTCTCTTATTTTTTCCAAGCTACTTTGACTGTGATGATTTTAAAAAGGGGTTGAGGGGAAAGTCTTGCAGAATTTCCTATTTAAAAAAAAAAAAAGTCCTTTAAAACAGGTACCAAAATTATTAGCTGAGAATGGGTTATGAAATCAGCTATGAAGGTTAAGAACATTACAAAACCCCAGGACCCCAAACTGTGGTAGACTACCCATTACTCAACATTTATTCTTTCAGGAGTTGTCTTTTAAATCTACCATTATTTCCTTTTAAACAACCCAAAATAGTGCTTAGAATTGTTTTACAAAGAAAAAAAAAGTTTACTTCTGCACGTTTTAAAAATTTCTTAGGATATACTTAGTGTTATTTCTTCCATGTCAATCATATGACTGTCAATTGATAAAAGGCCAAAAATTTAGAGTACTTATCTCAACAACACTTAAAGGGAATATCCTTTTATAAGCACTGTGTTTTCTTGTTCATGTCATATTGTCTCTACTGTAAATATCAGGGTTGCCTCAATTCTGTGTTCTTCCTGAAATTGAAACTCTGACTTTACAACATACTGAATTTTACAGAAGTATTAAAGAAAATTTCCTCTGGGTCATGTTACCATTTGCACATCCCTGTGGTGGTAATTAATGTCTTCATTGAGGTGATTATCTATTTGGAGATTCATCTATTTTAGATCTCCTAAAATTTGTAGCTTGATTCCTTTTAGGAAGTGTCTTAACTACCTTCACAGTTTGATGATAGGATAAAAATTATTCTAGATTAAACCAGAAAGATTTTTTTCCTGATTCTTTTTTTCCTTTCTTTTTTTCTCCTCTTTGTCTTACAGAGTTTTTGTGCAGCCTTACATCAGGAACTTAAAGAATATTATCGACTTCTCTCTGTTTTACATTCTCAGGTGAGTTAAGTGGTTCTTACTTAAATTTCTTATTGTGCTTGACATTATCTGAATATCTCCTGAAAGGGTATACCTAGGAATCCTGTTAGGATGCACAGCAGCTCCTATTGACAGTGGGCACAGTTATCTAACTAGTACACTGCTTACTCTTTGGATTTATGTGCCAAGGAATGTTTTTCTCTTAGAAATTCACTGTTATTTCATGTATTACATAAGGAAGGAATATAATGTGTATATACATGCCTCTGTCCCTTTGGCATCCTTTCAATCAGTTTCTTCTTGCCCAATGTCTCTATCATTCAAATGCCAAACAGCATGACACATATTTGAAGGGAAAAGAATAAATTTGTATTTCAATCAGTGCATAGTTCAGCAGCTAGTAACAACACTGCCAACTTTTTGTTCTCTTTGGGAGAGTTTGTGCATTTTCCTTGTCCTTTCTGTTGTATTGAGAGAGTAAAATGTTTCAGTGTTTCATTATCTTCTGTTTTGTCTAGACCAACTTAGTGCTGCTAATGTTGCAGTTTGTGTATGTGCAACTAGATGCTAACTCTAAAATAAAAATTAGATATATTTTTTTCTTCTGCTCACTTTTTTTTTTTATATGGGACATACATTCAAGGAGTTGATTATTTGCAGTGGAGAATAACTTATTCTGGGAATTGATGTGAAGTTGTATTAAAATGCCATCTAAAATTCCAACTTCAAAAAAAGTCTATAGTTGAAGTCCTGCTGTAAATATTTTCAAAGCATTTATTCCTTTTGACTTGCCTGCAGTTTAACATCCTTGACTTTTGGAATGCCTCTCATACCTACTTTTCAATTCTTTTTCCCTGGCCATTCTGGAGTTACTCTTTGTAATGACTTTCTGCTCTGTCCAAAATATATTTGCTCTTTTGGTTTGCTGGAGCTTTGATTTACTCTAGATTGTAAAATTTCTTGACCATGAAAATATTTCATTTCTTTGAAATTCTGCCTTCCCTGCTCCACTAAACCTGTCAAAAGAAGAGATGAATCTGGTGAAGTGGAAAATGAAAGGACAGTTCTGGCATCACCTATTTTCAAACTGCATTTGCCTTTGTGCTGGGTTGACCCTGGTGAGCAGCCAGACACCCACCCACCCTCTCACTCACCCCTGTCTCTTGAGGAATGGAGAGAAAAATAGAAGAAAGGCAAAAAGACAAGTCAGTCAAGTTAGTGACAGTTTAATAGGGAAAGCAGAAGCTGTGGGTGCATGCAAAGGAGAGTAAGGAGTTCATTCACTGCATCCCATCAACAGTCAGATATCCAAGCAGACCCTCAGCACCCTGAACACTTGCTTGGGTAGACAAACTCCTGTCACACCAAATGCCACCCCCTCCTCCCTTCCCCCTTTGCTGGGAAATGGTTTCCAGGATTAATTGCTCTGCAGACATCCCAGGGGATGGGGTGAGTCTCACCAGTGTGTAGTTCTGCAGATTCCCCTTCCTGAAGAGAGGGGTAACAACTTGCTTTCTCCTGCTTGTCAGTGCTTCCTCTGATTGCCAGGACATTGCAAAGATAATTGTGGGTGGCCTTGCAGTGACACTGGCCACCCCCTCAGCACTCATGGGTGCATCCCATCAGGTCTCATACACTTGGGTATATCCAGTTTGTTTAATGTTCCCTATCCTGATCCTTCTCCACTTGGACTAAGTCTCCCTTGTTCCAGACTTCTCTGATCTCAGGTGACATCTGCTATTCCCAGTGGCAAATCTTGCCAAAAAACCCAAGGCATAGAAGGCATTGTTGTTTTTTTCTGTTCCTTGCCATATTCACCTGCAGTGTTAGAGTTCATGAGTGTTTTGAGCACATCAGTTAAATCCATTCTGGTGAGGAACAATCTGTAATGGAAAGCTCTGCTGCATGAGCAGAGTGGTGTTTCTGGGGAAACCCTTGACTGAAGGGGATCCCAGAGGCACATTATGCTTGGATTTTTGAGAAGCCCCCAAGCAAGATTCCTCCCCAAAGGCTGTGGATTAAAAAAAGGAGAGATTCTTTTGTGATGTGAAGGCTGGGAAGCACAAGGTCACACTGCAGGATGGAGTGGGGTCAGTAGTGTGCACCAGAGGTAGCTGCTGGCCCTGTTTTTAGTGGATGTTGCTGATCTGGAGGTGGTAAGGCAGAGTGAAATCTAGTCTGTGAATGAAAGCTGGCTAATATTGGTAGTCTGGGTGCTCTGTGTGTGGCAAGGAGCATCATGAGTTCAGGTGTAGTAAGTAGCAAGGAGAATCTCATCAAAGGTTCTGTACTGTCTGTAACTCTGTATTATGTCTTCAGAGCTTCCCTCAAGCATTTTTCTGCCTCTGAAAGAGTCATCCTGAGTGTACTTAGCACATACTATTTGATAAGCTCTTCCTGTCTTCCTTGCAGGCTGTTTTCATGTTGTCAGTCCATTTAAAAGCTTACTTCCATGGTGTAGATACAAGTGGATCATCCCTTCCATGAAGACAAAGGGCAGTTCTTGCTCATGTATCTCTTTATCATCACCAGCTTCCAGACAAAACAAAATCAAAATGGACCCAGGAGCTTTTTTCTGTATTCCTAGTTTGTCTTCTTGTCCTGCTTGTCCTTCCAACTTGAACTTCCAACTTGTGTTGGAAGATTCATGGTAGGGACATTGTGGCAGATTTTTCTTATTGTAGCTTTTAATGTTTTTATCAGTGGTAGCAATTCCTGAATTTCACTGCCTAGGTAACCTAAGTTCTCATGGCTTCTGGAGGAAGACATGGAACAGAATTTGTTCCATGTTGAACTAAAATCAAATTTTACCTCCTACACACTTCCTTTCATTTAGATGTTTTTCTGTACTCTTTCCTGAACATCTCTTTGGCCAATATCTGCTGTCTTTCATGATCACTGCTTTTTACCTCTGCTCAACTCTCCTTTTGTGACTGTCTGTCACTGTGAATTTACTAGTTTTTACTAGTTTTGTTCCTTGATATGTCTTTCTGTTTCTAATTTTATCAGTTGCAATTGGAAGATGATCAGGGTGTGAATTTGGGACTTGAGAGCAGCTTAACGCTTCGTCGTCTTCTCGTCTGGACATATGATCCTAAAATAAGGTTAAAGACCCTTGCAGCACTTGTTGATCACTGTCAAGGTCTGTGTAACACAAATTTGATATTTCTGGGGAAGTTATGTGGCTTTGAGTGGTTGTGAATCATGCCAGAAGTGGATATCAGTTTAAAGTTGTTAATCCAGAGGATTCTCTCTTAGTTTAAGCCAAAAAAAATCTCATGAATTGTAGTGCTGCTTTCATACACTTGGACTTTTTTGCCTTTTTTTTT